>NC_134485.1:335838734-336035108 GCF_040206685.1 Ascaphus truei | reverse complement strand
GGGGGAAAGGGGAGTGGGGGGGGGAAAGGGGAGCAGTGGGCATATGTATTGTCATAATGTATGTGCATGCCCCCCCCCCCTCCTGGTTCGGCGTGTGGTCGTTTCCCGTGACTCCCCCCCCCCCGTGACTCGCCCCCCCCCCCGTTCCCCGTGACTGGCGGCTCGCGGCTCGCCCCCCCGTTCCCCGTGACTCGCGCTCCCCCCGCCCGCTTGGTCCCCCGATGTGCCGTCCGGCTGAGCGGCGGTAGGAAGCGCCTGTGTGGGCCTGAGGCGGGACGCGCAGTGGGCCTGAGGCTGATGATGTGCCGTCCGGCTGAGCGGCGGTAGGAAGCGCCCTGTGTGGGCCTAGGGATGCGCAGTGGGCCTGCGGCTGAGGCGGGACGCGCAGTGGGCCTGAGGCTGAGGCGGGACGCGCAGTGACTTACCTGAGGGGGAGGTAGTGCCGGGGAGGTAAGGGAACGGCTGGGGTAGGAGGGCCGCGCTTCCCCTCCGTCCGGAGCCGGTGCAGGGCGGCGCACGTGATGGGGGACGGACGGACAGAGGGGGGGGTGGTGGTGTGTGTGTGTGTTGAGGAGGGTGGAGTGTGTGTGTGTTGAGGAGGGTGGAGTGTGTGTGTGTGTGTGTGTGTGTTTTTTTTTTTTTGGCCCGTCACTCCGCCTCTGGCCAATGAGAGGTGTGCGGGGGCGGGCGGCCCAAGGGACCAATGAGATTTCCCCTAGGGACACCGGACATCCAGGCAGGCAGGTAGGCAGGCATACAGTGCTTTCACTAATATAGTATAAGATATATATATATATATATTTTTTTTTAAAGCAGGACATGGTTAGAGGGCAGAGGGTCTAGATACAAACATTACATGAGTTCAACTCATGGGCTTCTGGGGGGATTGCTGCTTTACCAGACATTTGTGGCTCTGGGCCTTAGGGAGGTTATCGGTGCACAGCACATCCGAAAAGGTTATATTGTCAGCAAGAGATTACAATGCAATTTCACAGAATATAACCCCTTTGCAGATAGGGTGTAATGAATTGCGTCTGAAAGCAGCAACGAGTGTATAAAAAGTTATACACTTGAAAGGTCACGCTGGATCTCTGTTTTTCATAGGACCTGTAGGCAGCAGGACTTGATAAGTCAGGGACTGAATGTTAGGTGGACATTTTTTCTATTAAAAATTCCATGCAGAAAGCCACAATGTGCTTGCACTATATTTCAAACCATTAAGTAAAAACCTGCATGAATTTGCTCAGAAAGGCAGACAAAGTTGTGTCGTAAGCTTCCCATAAGAAAAATAACCTATACAGTAGTGTGTGTGTGTGTGTGTGTGTGTGTGTGTGTGTGTGTGTGTGTGTGTGTGTGTGTGTGTGTGTGTGTGTGTGTGTGTGTGTGTGTGTGTGTGTGTGTGTGTGTGTGTGTGTGTGTGTGTGTGTGTGTGTGTGTGTGTATTCCATTTAGGAGTTAATTTTGCATGTTCTGTGAAACTGATGACAGGGTTTCACATAGTGCAAAAGAAACAAACTTGCTTGGTACAAGTGGGAGTCAGACAAGTCAGGTACACAGACAGCAGATAAACGACCTTCAATAATGAATATACTGTATGTTTTGTGCTTTATTATAACAGAATTTTTAACAGAGTGCATTTGTTCTTGTGTTAAAATATGCATAGGTTATATGAAAGAATACTGTAGTTGGAAAGGTCATTTAAAATTAGAAGGAAATAGTGATTACAATTAAGATTTTCAAATTGCTTGATAGGGAAGATTTTTGAAATTTTTATTAAAGTTATAAAGGTTTCACTGTTCGGATTCAAGATAGGATAAGTGTCTGTTTATTTCTCTAAATGAACCGGCTCTGTTGGGTTTTCAAACTGCTGAAAAATTGCATTTCACCACAATCAACTGGCACATGCAGACTATAGTTTGTGGAGAGGGGATGATAAAATAAGATTAGTAATACACATGTATAAGGTATGGTTAGGCAAATTGGGAAGGTATTTTTACAATTTTAAAGAAATGTAGTCATACTATTGCTACTGTAAAAAGTTTATAACACAGTATTCAAGATTTTAAATAGATCAATGTAAATTATATAAAGGGAAGGCAGATTAATCTGAGCAAACCGATATCACTGCAAAGGACAGATATTGCTCTTGGATCTTTATCTCCCCAGGTAAAGGATGAATTTGGATGCCTGGAAGAGACTTCTATTTGGACCCCTAAAAAATCTTCCCATCCGTGCGTATAAGCTTTATAGGTTCATGATATCTGCAGCTCATTGGACATCTCTGGCTCCCAAATGTCCAAAAGCAGCTACAGAAAGACTAAAGATAAAAGACCCAATTCAATCAGATGAACTGCAACCACTGGTTTGGTCCTGAATCCACAGATGACCAGATCGGGAGCAAGCAAGAGAAGACAACAAAACTTTGACAAAGAACCATGATGTATATGGTGTTTGTTTGATTTTTTTTTTTTTGCTACAAAACCAACAAGAACCACAAACGGTATTACGGGAGATGGACTCTCCAATACAAGATGAGCAATGTCTCCTCTTGGAAAAGAATGACAGATATTAAGGACTTAAGAGACATATGTGGTTTTTCACTGTTTTATACAAGTGTCTGTGAAAACTAATGAAATGTTTCTCAGTCCTCAGGTACTAGGGGAAATTTGGGAAAATTAATTCCACAATATGTCATTATCTGTAACATGGACCGAAGGAGATATCATAAATATATTATACTACTGCGACTATCAGGAAGGATTTACCTGGTATCACAGTGGTGTAATGGTATCCCAGAATCAGACACTTAAGTGAAGAAGTATCTTAATTATATGAAAATACAACAAAGGGAGCGGCAGAGGATATGGGTAGCAGGGACTGGAAACATAACTGAACACAAGCTACAATAAACTTACATATTCTAGTCAAGGACGCTCACACTTATTCACACTTACTATAATATTACTGTGGCAGAATCATCATTTACATAAGGAGCTCTAATACAAATTAAATTAGACACACCAACACCAGGAGCAAAGTAGGTGAAATAAAAATTGGTTAGTTAGAAAATTAACTCTGGAGATTGGGTGGATACTTCCAAATAGGCTAAATGTACGACATACATCTCAGTTTCAAGTGCAGTCCATACAAACATGGTTTCCTTTATGTTCAATGTGTTCATCCCTAGTCCACTGATTGGCTGCTTAATAACATCACTTTTCATCATTTTTGGAAGTGAAGGAAAAATTAGCATTATGTGAAAATCCATCCTTAGCTAAGGAGGGTGCTAGAAAGCAAGTAAGTAAGTATGAGATGGTGGTTGCTTTCTTTTATAGTTGGGATTTGAGACCATATGGTAGGTGGGTGGGAAGAGCTATTCGCCTTGCATTACTTCTGAAACATATAATATATTTCCTTTAAAAAGAAACACAATGCACTGTACAAATATATATCAGGTTCATTCATGACACCACCTCAGATGAATCAAGACCTGGATGGGTCTTAAAACATGGGGGGGGGGGGTTGTGCCCTCTACCTCCGGCACAGGGAGATAAAATGACTGCCTCTCTGTCATGCTGTACAAAGGAGTGTCTTTATTTAACATTAGCAACCATTAATAGATATTGGTGGGAAATGGGTAGCCGTTAACAATCACTGTTGCTATTACACTTTACTGAATAACCCCCAGGATGTCAGTGATAGAAGGCATTGCCGGATCCCAGCATTCTGATTCCACAAACTACCGCAATAACACAACTTCCCATCCTGATGGTTTCGTTGCGTCTCTGTTCTAAATAGCAGTTGGATAATGTGATCTCACAGGTCCTCAAGGAATAGAAGTGAGCGTTCAGGGAGCCTACCGAGGACCTCTGTTTTCTCCCTGTTGCAGGCTTTATGAAGATGTATTTCATCCAGGCCTACATCATTTGCTAATTAAATCTCTAACTCTGCTTTTAGCATATCTTCACAAAAATCAGCCATTCAAACAAGACACGGTGATCGTTTGCTAATGTAGTGGGAATGCTGTCTTGCCTAAGACACAGCTTTGGGGGAAGAGAGAGGAGATGACTATAGAAGTCAGATCTTTTTGGCCTGTGTTATTAGAGGGGACATTCACAGAAGTGACAATGATAAGCGAGGGGGTGCGACAGTGTAATATGCGAGTTGGTAATTTCATGTGGAACTCAATATGTTTAATGTTGCATAAAACTATATCTTCCACGTAGATGTGTTTATTGTGATATAATGCTGTATATGGTAATGCGTGATTTAACCCTTTCATTTCAGAAAGATCTTAAAAAATCAATTGCTTTGTATGTGCTTTCTTTAGTGAAACTTACATTGTGAAAATGCTAAAAATACTTTACTTAGGTTGGATTTGTTTTTTGTTTTTTGTTTTTAAAGGAGAACTCAGACTTGCATTACAGCCAGAAAGGGGGGTGGGGGGGAAACATTTGTAAATTAAAATTCAACCATGGCCACTGAGCTTCTATTTTAAATGAAAGGAATTTAAGAGTGGATCCCAGAAATATTAAGTGCCATAGTTACTTAGCGGTGCTACAGTAAGTCCCAAGGCACCTTGAATGTGCTGCAAGGTGCCTTAAGGCGTAACCATGCTTAGTTCACATGGGCCCGGGGACATTTCTGTAAATATAATGTAAGGCAGGGAAGTCAGGAGACAATGAAGAGATAGGGTGCTGCTGCTGCTACAGTACTTTAAAAGAGCAATATAACAAATATCAAAGGAGCAGGCACACTATACTTGCAGCAAACGTGATGCTTTATTCCTTAACGTTTTGGCGACGCAGAGGTGCTTCTGAAAAGAATGTCGAGGAATTAAACATCCCATTTGCTGCAAGTATGGTGTGTCTGCACCAATGTAAATATAATGTTTTATTACCGCAGCGAATTTCAAATATGTGCTGTAGCTTGTACGCCTTCTGTTAGGGTGCTAAACGCTGACTCTGACTGAATGTCAAACCTGGCTAGGTACATTCTGTATTATTCCACTGATTGTATTGTATTGTATGTCTTTATTTATATAGCGCCATTAATGTACATAGCGCTTCACAGTAGTAATACACGTGGTAATCAAATAAATAACAGATAATATAAATAACAGATCATGGGAATAAGTGCTTTAGACATAGAAGTAACATTAAGGAAGAGGAGTCCCTGCCCCGAGGAGCTTACAGTCTAACTGATAAAAATACAATGGGGCATACGTATGTACCAGGACAGAGGTGGTGCAATTCTGGGGCAAAAACACTGCCCCAGATGTATTCAAGAAAAAGAAAAACTATTGATTTCAATGGTATTTCTTTTTTTGATACATATGGGGGCCTATGTACTAACATTTTATTTAGATTTTTTCTGCTTCAAAAATGTGGTGCTAATAAGTTATACAAACCACCTCCATACAAAATACCCATACATATGGCGTATAATTTATTGTTTGATTTTCAACGCATCCTGTTGAATACCAGATTGATACCATTTAAATTGAACCAGAAATGTGTATTTGTTATTTACAGTATAACTAATATTATAAAAAATTGTTTATTTGTGTAATTTTTTTTAAACAGACATACTGTGATAAAGATACATTTTGTAATCTGTCTAATGAAACATCTGCGCTGCATCAAGTACGTATTTTGGGGGTTGTTACATACGGTAGCTATTTCATTCTGTGCTAACACTACAGAATTAAGATTATTTTTTAGGGTTTACGCCAAATTGAACTAAATATGCAATTTTGATGCCCTTTTATCATTTTGGGGTGCAGATGGAGGAATTTGAGCTTAGTACATAGATGCACAAAGTGGAATTGAAATTAAGTTTGATAAACATATCTGTTGAGTTTAGTATGTAGGCCCATGGGGTAGTTATCCTTCCCCTCCAGAATGTCACCATTGTGATACATGTTCCCCATACACTGTGTGAGGAACATTTTCAAGAAACCTTTCATATTCCAATGAAAATCTAAGTATTAGCTGAGCTATGAAATAACTGAGGAGACTATGGGGCCGGTGTACTAAAAGTTGCAAATTGCATTTTTGGTGTAAAATTGATACATGGAAATCTAAAATGTAATTGTGTTTGTGTGCACCAACCTTATTAGCCATCAAACGGTTTTAGTGAAATAGTACATGCACAATGGTATGTACTAAAGGGAATACAGCATGAGAAGGGTGTATCAGCAGTGGGACAGGCCTTACGGGATATATAGTTCAAATGGTGGAATCGAAATCATTTTTGATAGATTTACTTACCCTCATTTTGATTAAGAATTATTTTAGATTTGATCAAACTTTCTGCGCCAAGTAGAAGGAATGGCGATGGGGTCTAATATGGCCCTATCGTATACGAATATTTAAATGGATTTATTTAAGCACACACAAGTTTATGCACGTCGAAGGTATCGGGTACATAGATAATGTATTTTTAGTGATGACGGGAGGAGGGTGGGGAGGAAAAGGTTGAATTGGGTGAATGTATAAATGATATAAATACAGACCATAGAACTATTCAATTCACGGCGTAAGTTTTCTAGATACAGGGAAATATAAGACCGATAGTGGCACAGGTACGGATATCTTTACTAAAATGACAGATCGCAATTCATTATTACAGGCATTACGTTTTCACCCTAACAGCTTTAAGGAATCTCTCCCATACAATCACTTTCTATGGGTGCGTCGGATTATGGATGATAATAAACTGGTGGAGGACAGGATGCATATTGTTGGGTAAATTCCAGAAACAGGGTTATCAACAGGATAAATTGATAATGTTGAGGGATAGGGATCTATCTAAAGAAAGATCTGTTTTGTTACATTCAAAGGTTATCACATTGAAGAAATATAGAATCCCACTGGTATCTACATTTTCAGTGCAGTCAAGTAAAGTTCGACATATTATGAACAAGTACTGGTATGTTCTCCGAAGTGAACATACTGTAGGATAGCTGGACCATTTGATACTGCCCCATTGATGTCATACAGAAGAGCTAGGAATTTTAAGGACTTGATTACAAGGACTGATTTATCTCCTACAGGACAGGAACCACTACTGTTGCATAAACCAGTGGGAATGTATTCATGTGGACATTGTATCTACTGCAATGTAGTTGTAAACAGAAAAACATTTTCACATCCACAATGTGGAAAGTCCTATGCAATGAATCAGTTTTTAAACAGTCAATCTGATAATGTAGTATATATATTGAAATGCCCCAGTGAAACCCTATATGTGAGAGAGACCACCAGGATACTGGCAAGGAGAAGTGTACACAAGAATCTGATAATAAACAAATCAAAGATTTCTTCAGTCTCCTGTCCTTTTCAGGAACATGGTCATTTGGTGAGCCAGTTAAGATTTCAAGCAATAGAACCAGTCATGAAACCAAGGCGTGGGGGAAATTATTAAAGCGATAAATGTGTGGTGGATATATGAATTTGATATCATGATGCCTAGAGTCATGAATGAGGCTAAGGATATCTCATGCTTTCTATGATTTAGCATCCTGATATCCAACTCTACATAATCTATGATCACACAGTAATCGAGTGGACTAGTTGTTACATTCGAACGGGACTGTGATAATCCATTATATATTGTTCACAATTTTTTTTAATAAGTAGATCACTGTTAATAAACAGTAAGGTGGAGGATAATAGTTTACTGAACTATAATAGATCGATTGGTTTGGTTCTAATGTATCATGTATGATATTCATGTGGTTTGAGATGGTTCAGAACATTGAATAAATATTGAATAATTATGATAAATATTATGTCAAAACGTGATGTACAGTATTATAGATTCAAAATGTTGATTATGCGACCTACTTGGTCGACATTTTGTCTATTCAGTCTGATAATCTGTGATATGTGTGTGATTTTATTACATGTGGTATCTACCATTATTGTTACATAGTTACTGTACATAGTTACATAATAGATGAGGTCGAAAAAAGACATGCGTCCATCAAATTCAACCTGTGCTAAATTTAGATGACAGATACTTTATCCTATATCCATACTTACAGTATATTGATACAGAGGAAGGCAATCAAAAAACCCCAGTGAAATATCATCCAATGATATCTCATAATGGGAAAAATAAATTCCTTCCTGACTACAAGAATTGGCAATCAGCTGACTTCCTGGATCAACATTCTTCCCATGTTTACTTATTTGGTATATCCCTGTATACCTTTCCTTTCTAAAAAAGACGTCCAACCTTTTTTGAACAAATCTATTGTATCTGCCATCACAGTCTCCATGGGTAATGAATTCCACATTTTAACTGCCCTTACTGTAAAGAACCATTTCCTTTGTTGCTGGTGAAATCTCCTTTCCTCCAATCTTAAGGGATGACCCTGTGTCCTTTATATTGCCCTTGGGATTAATAGTTCTTTTGAAAGCTCCTTGTTCTGTCCCCGAATATATTTGCAGCTACTGCATGACTTTGTGCACTATTGCTAAGCCATTAATGAGATATATGTATTATTATATATGTAAATTCTGTTTTAAATGGTGCACTTTATTACTGCTTGTTTATTGGGCATATTGCCCTTAATATAACACATGTATACCTGGGATGTGCTTTTGGAATAGCACAATGGAGTTTACACAATATGGGTGTGAGTCGGGGCAACGTTTTGTTTCTATCTGGTTGTCATGGCCACAAGACGACATGACTTCATGAAGCTTATGCGTCTTGCATCATTTGCAGCAATGGTGGCCGCCCACAGGTGAAACGCATTTACAGAAGGAAGGAACCTACATTCTGTACGGTACACATTATCACGGGTTATTCAGACTCTTGACAAAGGGCTGCTGCCCGAAACATTGAGTCTCTTCAGGGGTGTGTTTTACAGTTACACAGTCTCTTATCTGTGACAGTTGATGCGACGAAATAGTTCTCTCCCTTTGGATTGGCCGACAGCACAGGGCCAAAACAGTGGGGCAGTTGAGTGTCAGGGTGCATCAACACAGATGCCAGGGAATCCGTGAGCGGAAAACTTGTCCTAGACATTGGAGTATTCAGATCAGTCATGGGTACATCAAAAACTGCTGCGGAAACAGCGAGCAGTAAATCAGTCTTTAAAGCGGGAGCCTTTGAATCAGCGAGGATTATATTAAGAGCTGCTGGAAAGTCAGTGAGAGGTAAACTTGCTTTTGAAGTGTAAGCCTTAGAATCAGTAATGGGTACCTCAAACGCTGCAGAAGAATCCGTGAGACATACACTTGTCTTTAGAGTGGGAGTCCCAGTATCTTCCAGGGTTAAACAATGGAAATGTTTCAGCTAATGCCAGGGTAGCGACTGGAGCTGGGATAACTGGTTGTAGAAAAGCCTGCAGTTCTGCACAGGTATAGGTGCTCTCAGTAACCAGGGCACTAACCTCCATCCGCAAGGCTTAAACTGTATCTGCCAGTTCATGAAAAATCTTTTGAAGATCCATTTTCATTTCTGGAGCAAAAAATATGGCATTTCAAACTCTGAGAACATTGAGGAGGAAGACGGAACACTTGCAAGAAAAATGATAGAAAACAGGATTTAATTAGGGCAGAGACAAGCAACCCTGGGTAACAGGATAATACGCAAGGTAGCACAAACAGGACAGGGAAACAGGGACAGAACTGGGACATGGGCAGGAAATAGTGGCGTGGGCTAGTGAAGAAAGAAAGTTAGCACCAAGAAGGAGACATTTCCTGGATTTTGAATAGGGGTAAGAAGGAAGTGGGCGAGTCCTAGGCTGCAATGCTTCTGGGAATTGTAGTCCTTTTCGACTTGTGCCAAGTGGCCAATTGCAGCACTGCAGCCAGAATAAAGTTCATGAGGGCATGTTTTCTGAGCACTGCAAATCCTGGCTAATCGCAAATGCACAGGTTTTACACACGCTTAAGTACAGATGGATTTTTTTTCCTAGACTGGTGTCGTTTTCATCTTTAAATATTTAAGATAGTGTTTTTTTCGCCACAAATTATTCACTGTATAATGGATCCATTGGAGGAAGTTTCCTACATAAGAGCATTTTGAGACTTTATCTGCTGTTCTATTTTTGAACTTTTGTGCATACACTGGCGACACACTTTATTCGAGCTCGGCTAGTCCCACGAATTCGGGTATACCCGGGTGTATTGAGGTTTGTGACTGTTTTCTGCCCGAGTGCATTGAGTTATTTTCCAGGCAGGGATTGAAGCATTTTATTCCCACTGGCTGCAATACTGCACAGTATATATATATATACTGCATTACAATTCATGAATTTATGCCATCTGGTAGACACGCGAAGCATTGCAGCCTATTAAATCCTAATCATTATCATTTAACAGATCAGCCGCCCATCAGCCAGGCATGAACCCAGGCTGGGAAGGCAAATGCAACGGGGCTTGTTAGAGGTGAGGAGCGGCGCATTCCAGGTATCTGCCAGGTACATACTGGGTATTTGCTCGAATAAAGTGTGTCGGTGCAGTACACTTTTATAATGACCAAATAGATTATTTAATTTATAGATTTTTTTCCTGTGGCTTCATTTTCCACAGAGTGGGGGCGCTTATTTACATTCTATTACCCCCAAGAAAGTAGAACATGAGTCAAAATTCTGTCAAGCCAAGGTCTGGCCCTTCCCTACCTAATTCAATATTACTACAGATGTTTTATTTATTTATTTATAAAATATTTTACCAGGAAGTAATACATTGAGAGTTACCTCTCGTTTTCAAGTATGTCCTGGGCACAGAGTTAAGATGACAAATAATACATGGTTACAAATACAGTTACATAAATGAACAGGATATACATTATATACAAGACATTGCATGCACAGTTAAAGAAAATATAGTTACAGACCAGATTAAAGTGTGAGACAGCCTTAGATTTGAAAGAACTTAAACTGGTGGTAAATGTGAGAGTCTCTGGTAGGTTGTTCCAGTTTTGGGGTGCACGGTAAAAGAAGGAGGAACGGCCGGATACTTTGTTGAGCCTTGGGACCGTGAACAATCTTTTGGAGTCTGATCTCAGGTGATAAGTGCTGCATGTGGTAGGGGTGAGGAGCTTGTTCAGATAGCTGGGTAGCTTGCCCATAAAGAATTTAAAGGCAAGACAGGAAAGGTGAACTTTGTGCCTAAACTCGAGTGATGACCAATCTAGTTCTTTCATTTCGCAGTGATGTGTGTTGTAGTTGCATTGGAGGACAAAACGACAAATTGAATTGTAGAGGGTGTCAAGTTTGCTAAGGTGGGTTTGAGGTGCCGAGCCATATACTATGTCTCCATAGTCAATAATTGGCATTAGCATCTGCTGTGCGATACGCTTTCTGACCAGGAGACTTAGGGAGGATTTGTTCCTGTAAAGTACCCCTAGTTTGGCATAGGTCTTGGTTGTCAGGGTATCAATGTGCATCCCGAATGTTAAGTGGGAGTCAAACCATAAACCAGGTATTTAAAACTAGTGACAGGTGTTAGGGTGATGCTAGCGTTGGTTCTAATCTGGAGCTCAGTCGCTGGAAGCTTTAAAAATTTAGTCTTGGTCCCAAATACCATTGTTACAGTCTTGTCAGTGTTAAAAACAGTTTGTTGTGGGAAATCCAGTTTTTGAGACTCAAAAAGTCAGACTGAAGTATGTGTTGAAGGTCAGAGAGGCTATGGCTGTGTGCATATAGGATTGTGTCATCTGCATACATGTGTATTGAGGCTTCCTTACAAGCTGATGTAGCAAGATGTAGCAAGACATACTCTCCTCGATGCCTCAAACAAGGAAGCGAAAGTCTGCGGAGCCGTGACAATGTCTGCCACGTCGTGCTGTGGGGGGTCCATGCTTCTGAATGGGACCCCCATCACATTAATCCTCCGGTGCTGTGACCACCGTGGTCACTTGACTGGGCTTGGCAGCAGCATCGCAAACAATAAGTCTTGCTTCATCTGTATGCAACTCAGTTTTCCCAGGTATTCCAGGGAATCTACCTAAAGGCCAAAAATGTTGGGTTGATTTGAAAGCTGTAATGTTGAAACTATTGGATTTACTCTTCCCCACTTACACTTATCTTGGGCAATTGAAATTTTGGTGCGGGCTTAGTCTGAAATGACTTTACCGTATATACTGGGAGGGTTCAGTCCTTACCAGAGTCACATACCTTTTTCATAGAGATACAAGGTTCTATACCCCTGTACTCCTTTCCTCTGTACCTGAAATGTGACTACCTTTTTTTTTTTTATAAATGTTGTGTTAATCTATTGTATTAATCCAAGCAATTTGAAACTGAACCTTTTCTTTTTTTGTGTTATCATCCCCTCTTGTATTCTGTGTCACCATCAATTTGAAAAAATAATTAAAATTAAAAACAGATTGTCCACCAGGTTGAAGCTGACATAAACCCTAACATCTCTCTTTATGCTGTTAATGCAGAATTAAGTTGCTATGTACAGTATCAACCAAAAATATATTTGATGCAGCATGGATGTTTCATTATATATGTAGCCCTGGTCCCCCGGTTGCAGGGTCCCCGCTTTCCCCGTTTCATCCGGTCCCGTGTTCTACGGTCCCCCCCGCTTACCTCCGCTACAGGGGGGATGGGGGGGGGACGCAGAGAGAATTGCGGGGGCATGCAAGTGCGGGTGACGGGCTCGGCAGGGGCTCCGGTGGCTCCTTTTGCAGGGCGCCGCCATGTTGCGATTGGCCGCGCATGCACAGTGAGTTGTGCATGCGCAGAGAGACAGCTACATCGCGGGCCATTACAAGAAGGCTCCGCGCAGGGACTACAAGTCCCATGAGCCTCTAGGGAAAGAGTGGCGCGGCTTAACCAATAGGGCGGCTGCAATTAGATAGATAGGGAGTAAGGCAGTCTGTAGCGCAAGAGAGCTTCCGCTGGCAGTTAGGATAGGGACAGTTATGACAGTTGAGAGGGACAGTTAAGACAGTTGAGGAGTAGGACAGTTCAAGCAGTTGAGGGAGAGACAGTAAGGAGATAGGAGTTAGGAGTGAGTTATGAGTAAGTTAGTAACTTAAGAGTAAGTTAGTAACTTATGAGTTAGTAATATAGAAGTTAGTGAGTTAGGAGTAAGTTAGTAACTTAGGAGAAAGTTAGTAACTTATGAGTTAGTAATATAAACGTAAGTGAGTTAGAAGTAAGTTAGTAATTTAGGAGTAAGTTAGTAATTTATGAGTTAGTGAGTTAGAAGATAGTGAGTTAGTGAGTTATTAAGTAAGGCAGTCGATGCTAGGACAGGACAGGGTGGTCTCCTGTTCAAAAGTGTTCTGGGACCAGACACCTATTACCTGGACATTCCTAACGGTGGTACCATCCACGCGGGACCCACCCAGCGGAGAGGCGGAGACATCGTGGACTACCCTTCGGTATACGTGGATCACAAGTACAGCACCAGCGAGCCCGGGTGTGCAGGTACCTTTCACTAAGTGCACCAACACACTGTACAGTGACGGCGCTGATCACGCCTAAGCTATATTGTGGGGTCTGTGGACTGAGGGGGGAACAACGGTGGGCAGTTACAGCTGTGCGAGGCTAGTGGGTAGCTGTAACCAGTAGCCAATAATTACCTGCTACAAGTAAACTGTTATTCTATATTACAACTGTGTGTTCATTATGTGATCGTATGCCTATATATGTACAGTATATGGGTCCTGTAATGGGCAAATCCACATAGTAGGATCCGTTACAGGTGGAGGCACTTACGAAGATTGTTCCAGAGTACACCCCAGGCTCCCTGCAGAAGAGGCTCAGGCCTCCTGTGAGCCACAGGTATTGCACCACACATACACCATAGACACATATCTCACAGAGGGTAGGGAAACGTGCTTCATATAGGTAAACAAATATATTATTGTTCCCAAGAATTACTATAATACGTAATAGTCACAAACAGATTCAGTGCTCTACTCAGTTGTTCCAGGTAAAAGAGTTCATAAGAAAGAGGATCTATTGCTTTGCCCTCCAAGACTGGCTTCCTCTGCTCTTCAGGGTTCTAACAGGGGAACCCCAGATATAAAAAAAAAAAAAAGACAAGAGGACAAGCACAACCTTCTTAGTAAAAATAGAAAGTGTATTACATGAACCACAACAGCCCCCAATATTCACTTACATCTAAGGTGCATCTAATGTGTTTAGTTGGAAAAAGATAGGTGAGTAATCCACACTATATATTCGCCACCGTCCAGGTTGGATGTAGAAACGATAGTCCTGGAAGACTGACAATTTGTTAAACGCCTGCTTTAGCCGGCATACAGCAAAGGGCTCTGAGTGGTTGTGTCTGCGTCCGCATGTACCGCTCTGTCGGCTTTTGGGTTCACTTCATTCGTCTACGTCTGACATCACGTGTGTTTCACGTCTCCTCAAATTTAGCACAGTGCCACCAAGCAACCCTACGCATTTTGCTGTATTCACCTTCATTAGGGGTGGTGGATATGAGAAACTAGTCCCCTTATATACCTCCTACCAATTAGTATGGATTATAACACAATTATGCTTTAAAATACATAAAGTGCATATTTGGTACAAAAATTCATATATAGATATATGCAACATATATCAATATTACCTTTGGTCCAAAGAAGGTTTGCTATCTAATAGTAAGGGATCCAAAGTTAAGTTTATCTATACTAGATCCAATTATCTTTCAGAGTTACAATTATAATAAAACTTTTCTGACAAAAGGAAAGGAGAATAGAATTGTCTATGGTTTGCATCATATATTGCATATATCCATATTTACTAAATGAAGTCAGAACAGTAATCTGGGACTCATTAATTGATAAGCACATTGAAAAATAAACAAATCATAAAAATGAATAAATTAATTCTAATATCCTATTTTATTTTAATTCACAAGCATATGTAAAAGGATATCGTTTCTAAAAAATATGTAAACTATTGAAGGAACGGAACAATATACATGTGTTCATTAAGCCCAAAGGGTGTTTTAGTGTGTAAATCATAAATCCATTGTTCTTTTTGTAACAACAATTTGTGATCTCCACCTCTGACATTTAATGCTATTTGTTCCAAGGCCATGAATCTGAACTGAGTCCGATCACAATCAATGGTGCAGCAAAAGATGTCTGGGTAAGTTGTGTAATTTTTTATTTAACTGCAAGTGTTTTGTCGGCCTTTGTAATATTATTTATGTGTTCTTTTATCCTAAGATTAAGTTGATGATTGGTTTACCCTATATATTTCAATCCACATGCACAACTGATTTTGTACACTATGTATTTGGACTTGAAGTTAATAAAGTTGTTAATTTTATTAACCCTGCTTATGGGTGACTTGAAAGTTTTTTGCGGATCCATATACGTTATTTACAAATTAATAGACATACATAGAGCTCATGTGTATATCAACTTTACCACTGTTCCGGGCACAGTATAAGACTTATTTCTTCCCTCTGGCTTTTCCTATCGAACAAAATGAATTGCGTATCATTTTAGTTTGTTCTTTAACTAATTGTAAAGTATGGCGGTGCTCCTTTAAGTGGAGGCGTGCATTTACTTAAAAAAATAAATGATGATGTCATGAGCTTTACCAAAGAATTTGCGTTTGCAGGCTGACTTGCAGTACAGTTCAATGGAGCCGTGAAAAGCCAAATCGCGCGATTTGCTAACTGCAACGACTAGTGCTTTAACACACGATAATGGGTGCAATAATGTCTGCTACATCTGTACATATGATGCCCATTTTATGGAGGTTGGTACTACTGTACTTCTTAGCACTAAAATGTGGATGCACAATGAAAATTCCAATATGATCTTAATACATAGCCCCCATTATCTATTAAAACACTACTGTATCATTCCATACTGTACCATTCCATACTGTACCATTCCATACTGTACCATTCCATAATTCAGTCAAATAAAAAATAAACTCCTCATATTATTTACTGGTACTATCCCCTAACTCCCAAAGTAGGTGCCAAATGATGCTGCAGACTCGAGCTGCTGTTCAGCTGTGACTTAGTGGTCCTTTTGTTGCCCTTATCAAACATGGCAACCCTGGTAAAGATGTATGCTATCTGTGCTTTGTTTTTCCATCTGCTATTTCATTCTGGATCGCGGCATGGAAGACAGTTTGTAGCAGCCATTGTTTTCTAGTAGTAACTCAATTTGTGTTGGAACAAATAAAGCTTTTGTAAAAAATATCTTTCCATTGCTTACTTGCAAGTGCGCACAGAACGCCACACAATACGTTAAAAGCACTGAATCATTAATGCCACATAGACAATGAAAGAACAGGGCACAACTCTGCTTTACTGCCCGAGAAAAGATAAGCACTAAGAAAGGGAGAGAATTAAATGAAGCCGGGTCACAGCATTGGAACTGAGAGAATCATGTCAGTGACATTGAGTGTCAAAACCTTTGCCAAACGAGACAGAAAAATGAGGTCAGTGTCATGGCTCTACGTTGGCAAACAGAGAAAATCAGATCAATGACACAGCCCTCTGGCATGTGAATTAGAGAATTAGGTCGATCACAGTCTTGTGCAAGGAGAGAGATAATGATGTCTATAGCTCTTTTCTGAGACAGAACTAGGTCAGTGTCACAGCGTCTGTGCCAGGTGAGTTAGAGAATGCCAGAGCTCAATGGTAGGGGAGAGTCAGGTCAGTGCCACAGCCCTCTGCTGGTAAACACAGACTTGAGTCAGTGTTGTTGCCCTCCACTGATGCAAATTAAGAGAGTCATGTCAGTATTGCCACCATTTGCTGGTAAGTAAAACAAATGAAGTCTCTGCACTGATAATTCATTGATCAGATGGATATGAAGGTCTCTTTGGGTTGTAATATAAAGCACCAGTCGAGTATCAGCCGCTCTCAAGAAAACACAAATAGTCCATCGGCACAACACCAACATTTATGAAAAAGGACACTGTGTAGAGCACACCATTTTGGGGTACACGTGCTGACTGCTGCACCCCAGGAACTGTACTGATTATATACTTTTTTTGTTTTTTAATGTTTTGTTCATTATCTTACCTTCTATTATAGAAAGCTCATCAATTAGTTTTAAAATCTTTTCCCTGTATGATTATATCTGAAAGCATTATTATTTTTTAATAAAACATTTTATGAAGAGGATGTATATATATTTTTTAGATATTCTATATGTTTATGACAAATGTATTGATCTTTTTTTTTCTTCTCTCTCTCATAGTTCCATGACATGTTAAACCTTTACACAGGAATCTTGCCCGTGTCCTGAAGATGTGTTTGTGTTTCTCTCATTGTGATGGATAACTGGCAGGTTTGCTGGTAGATAAAGAGAGAATAACGCCAATTTCAAAGCAACTGTAAACAGGGAGAACCTTATAGTTGTAACGGGTATTCCCCCACCCAATCGCAGATTATAGTGTGGGTGCGGAGAACATACAGTGTTACCAGTGTGTGGTGCTTTACCTTTTGGCTCACAGGAGGGCTGAGCTTCCGCCAAGGGGAACCTGGGGCAATTATGATACTATGAGTAACCACTTATTCGGTGCAGCGCCTCCACCTGCGATGGTTCCTAGCAGAGCAGGAATTGTTCCTCGCAGGACCTCATACAATAACCATATACACGATATGTGAGATAACCAAATACCTTTTACTTGTGAACAGCATACAACACATATATTATCACGGGCAAACACACAGAAATAACCCTCTAAAAGCGCTAACCTACAATAATAACTAAATAACAGTGCAATATAAATTTAAGTGCAATATTAAATCAATGTGATATCAATGTGATGATGTGTGAACAAGCAGCTACAGGAACAATAAACTACAGACTATTCCAAATCTGGTAACAAACATTAACACACACAAAATATAAAGTTCCTAGCGGGTCTGTGTGCAGTGATCCTCTCTGTCGCGCAACGAGGAGTGTTTCAAGTTGCGGACGGCATTCGTGTATGTCCTAACATACCCACTGACCATGTGAGTGTGTTTTTTATTGGTTTTTAACGTTTATTAAAGGCCGTGTTCGTATTACACTATATTTGTGTCCACTCCTATTTCCATATTTGTGGGGTTCGTGAGAAGAGCTGACGAGATGTGGATCCATTACAGATTCTCTCCACCGAACATGCAGGCGTTCACTATGTGAGTAGGATTCTTCATAGTTAAAGATAGGGATTGATTGTAGAAACACGCTACGCAATAAGGTGTGTCTGTTATCTGTTATTTCAGACGCTGTGAAAATTCACAAGAAAGGACACCCTCCCATCTGAAACGTCCTTACCAAGCCCATCATCCATCTAAAAGATCAGAGACTGCCTTTAAGATCACGGTATCTTGGACTTATTAGCGCTAGGAACTTTATATTTTGTGTGTGTGAACATATATTATCACACTGAATAACGGGTGTCCCTCTCTAGAGGAGACACTACCCACTACGTCTCTCACAACGCTATCTTGCGCCACGGCGGACGCCAACACTTTAAGCGCCACGGCGGACGCCAACACTTTATGCGCCACGGCGGACGCTAACACTTTAAGAGTCACGTCGGACGCTAACACTTTATGCGTCACAGCGGACGCTAACACTTTATGCGTCACGGCGGACGCTAACACTTCCACTGAATGGTCCCACCCCGTGTCCGATAACCCCACCCAATGTCTCGCACTACCAAGTCAGATACAGGTGTGTGTGTGTGACTGCGCAGCCACTATGTCTGGTGATAGGCCTTGTTGGTGCACTTGATGTTATGGGTTACCTGCCGAGCACTCCAGTGCTCGGACCTGCAACGGGCTTCACAAAGGGTCAAGGCGAGCTCCTGCACGATATCCGTGATCCACCATAGGATGATCCATCAGGGGCGATCCCACCCTGAAAATAGTCCAGCTCTCTCCCAGCAAGACACGCAATGTTCTTGTTCCCTACTATCAAATAGCTAATGGGGCAAAGTCCCTAACCTAGGGCCTGTCCCTACAACACTCCACTAGGGTGACTCAGGGCTATCTGGGGCCTAGGGGGATTGCTGGCCTAGTGCAGGGAGTCACTGACTCCTGCACCCTACCTCCTTCCCCTAGCTGCTCCGGTCACCAACTAACGTGCTGCCAGTCCGCGAAATGTATCTAAATCTCCCTTTCAGGGAGATTCTTCAGCCCTACTGGCTCCCTGGCATCACGTGGGGTGCTGCTGAGGCTCATGGGACTTGTTGTCCCTTCCAAGAGCCTTCCCTGGTAGGTTAGGGTTCCCGCGCTTGTCCTGCGCATGCGCGAACCTCCCGGCCGGTCCCCGCGCCAAAATCCCTTCTGCGCATGCGTGCGCAATTCCTTATGGCGGCGCCCTGCACCGGGACCAGACAGAGCCCTAACAACACGTCCGCACGCGTTCCTAGCAACCGGCCGCCTACACGAAAGCCACGCTATGCGCGCACACGCCCCTGCACCTCCCCACGAGCGGCTCTAACCTTCCTACCGCCGCGGTGAGTGTCCCGAGGGAGGGGGCCAGCCACGGCTCGGGGGACATGGCTACATCGTCCCCCTGGTAAAATCCCCAACGTCCTCGCTTGGGACACAACTTACTACAACTATGTACAGAAGTTATATAATAAAAAATGCAACAACCACATACGATCTTAACTATCTCTAGATCAAATTGCATATTTCAGTGAACATCACAATGACAGACTGCACTCTGCCGCGAGCCCACTTCTGAGCCTCATAATGGGGTGCCCCAATTTGATCATAGGTTACCGGTTTGGGGGGTACCTTACTCTTTGACTCCGGCGAAGCTGTTCTTCCGCAACTCCCTCTGGGGGATAATAAACACAGTCCTGAGGCTCAGCCTCTTCCCTTGAGGGGAGAAATGTCTCTGAACAGTCTCTGTTAGGCACAAAGCATGGGCTCTGTACATCCAAAGGCTGGCCTGTTGGTGCCACCTTAGTAGGCATTGGCCTACGGGGCCCTTTACCCGTAGCTCCTCCGGGAGATGCCCCATCCGCAGGGTAGTCCCTTTGAGAGGGTCCTTCCATAGGGTCTTCAGGCGTTTCGGAATGGGTCTCGTTATGCACATTCTCTTGACCCATCTCTGGTACGTCGGACTCACCGTTGAGCGGTGTGGCCAGTATCTCTGCGTCCTCATCTCCCACTTGTGGAATGGGAAGAAGATGATTTCGGTGCCATACCTTTACCTGGCCTTCAGTGTCTTTAATGCGATAGACCGGGAGGCCAGGCATCTGAGACTCTATTTCATACACCCCATCTCTCCATCGGTCAGCTAACTTGTGTTTTCCCAGGACTCCCAGATTTCTTAGCAACACAGCGTCCCCAGGACGAAGTTCCCGATATTTGACCTTATGATCGTATCGTCTTTTATTGCCAGCGTTCAACTTAGCTGTAGCCTTCTCAGCTTGTTGATAGGCCTGCTGTAAACTGTCTTTAAGTCTTTGCACGTATTTGAAATGGGTAGCATTGTGTATCCCATCCGTCGAAACTCTAACACGTACGTCCACTGGCAGTCTCGCCTCTCGCCCAAACATGAGGAAGTATGGGGAGAATCCCGTTGACTCGTGCCTGGTGCAATTGTACGCATGCACCAGGGCCTCCACGTGACGACTCCATTCAGTTTTCTGAGCACTCTGTAGTGTTCCGAGCATGTCCAGTAAGGTTCGATTAAAGTACTCGGGCAGTGCATCTCCTTCGGGGTGATACGGGGTCGTTCGTGACTTGGTGATGTTCAGCATTTTTAGTAGTTCTCTGATCAAGGTGCTCTCAAAGTCCCGCCCTTGGTCGGAGTGAAGGCGGTTGGGGAGACCGTAGTGCACGAAGTACTTCTCCCATAATATTTTTGCAACTGTGATGGCTTTCTGATCTTTCGTGGGGAAGGCCTGGGCATACCGGGTGTAATGGTCCGTGATGACCAGCACGTTGCATATTCCCCGGCTATCAGGCTCAATGCACAGAAAGTCCATACACACAAGGTCCATGGGGCCAGAACTTTTTAGATGGCCCATGGGGGCTGCTCAGGTAGGCAGGGTCTTGCGCTGTATACACCTAGTACAGCGGCGACAGTGACGTTCAACGGCCTCTCGCATCTTGGGCCAGAAAAAGCGATCTCTGACCAACCCAAAGGTCTTGTCTATCCCAAGATGTCCATGATCATCATGTAGGGACTTCAACACCAGGTATTGTAAGTTCTTAGGGAGGACTAGTTGTCGCCTATCCGGGTGGTTGTGGTATTGCACCACCCTATAGAGTAAGCAATTGTCTATTTTGAATTTGTCCCATTCCCGCATGAGCAAGGCCACCAAGTCATTGGGCGCGCGTTTCAGAAGGGCTGGGTTCTTCTTTTCAACGGCTCGCCTGATGATACTAACGACAGGATCTCGTATTTGGTAGTTTACCAGATCCTTCCACCGTAGCACCTTGTCGTGCGTTATATTCATCCCCTTTGGGTCGCAGTAGGCGGCGGGTACGGCCTGCGACTGGCATCCCAAGGAATCGGCCACCCTTAATTCGGAGAAGGCCACTTGATCGTTGAGGATGGCAGCAGTACTACACATAGCGCACACCCCTGGTCCCGGGAGTTCCTCCCATTCATCATCATCTAGAGTAGCACTTAACCCGGGTCGTCTGGATAGAGCGTCAGCCCTTATATTCAAAGGTCCCAGCTTATACTTCATGGAGAAACTGTAGTTGCTTAGGGCGGCCAGCCTGCGGTGTCCGGCGGCGTCCAATTTGGCCGAGGTTGTGACGTATGTGAGGGGATTGTTATCCGTCCTTACCTCGAAGGTAACACCGTACAGGTAATCGTGGAGCTTCTCAGTGATAGCCCACTTGAGAGCCAGGAACTCCAACTTGTGGACACGGTATCTCTGTTCACTGGGCGTCAGGCTGAGGCTGATGTAGGCTACAGGCCGAAGACCCTCGGTGTGCTTCTGGTGCAGGACGGCACCCAGTACATTTAGACTGGCATCCACATGCAAAACGTATGGCTGTTCGGGATCAGCATACGCAAGCACCAGCGCTTCGGTCAGACATTTCTTCAATTTCAGGAAGGCCTGCTCACACTCAGACGTCCATTTATCACCAAACGGTTGGCGTGCCGATACAGCCTTCCTTCCGGTCTCTGAGGGGTATATCTTCAACAGATTGTTCAGGGGTTTAGCTTTACTAGAGTACCCTTCCACGAATCGACGGTAATACCCACAGAACCCCAAGAAGGATCGTAGTTCGGTGACATTTTTGGGACGCAGCCAGTTCACTACCGCTTCTACTTTGGCAGGGTCGGTGGCGATCCCTTGAGCAAACACGATGTGTCCACGTAGGTCACCGAGGTGTGACAAAACCGACACTTGTCTAGGGACAACTTCAATCCTTCCTTCCCCAGACGGTCGATCACTTTAAGCAGCCTGTCTTCATGCTCTTCCAGGGTTCTTCCGAAGACAATAATGTCGTCCAGGTATACAAGACACTCCCGAGGGCTCATGTCCCCGATAGTCTTCTCCATCAGTCGTTGGAAGGTAGCCGGCGCCCCACATATACCTTGGGGCATTCGTGTAAATTGGTAGAATCCAAGTGGGCAGACAAAGGCTGTTTTCTCCTGATCTTCCGCAGTCATAGGTACCTGATAGTACCTGGATCGGAGGTCGAGCACGCTGAACCATTGACTTCCATTCACCGCATTCATGATCTCTTCAACGCGAGGGAGGTTGTACTGATCTGGTATCGTACGATGGTTCAGAGTTCGATAGTCGACTCACAGGCGTACGGATCCGTTCTTTTTACGCACCACCACTATGGGTGACGCATAGGGCCCCTAAGACTCCGTCAAAATCCCGGCAGTTTCCATATCGTGAATGACGTTCCTCACATCGTCCACATCCCACGGGGCGATGCGACGAGAGCGTTCTCGGAATGGGGTGGCATCACTCAGTCGAATGGTATGTTGGGCGCTGCGACTGCACCCCACATCCATCTCACTCGTGGAGAACACCTGTCATCGTTGATTCAACTGGGTTGCCAGCCGTTCCTTCCACTGGGTGGACAGCGTCGACTCACCGAAGTTGAAGTCCAGCTCGACTAACCGCTCATCCACGGCCGCCGCCTTCACCTGAGGCGTGTTTTCTACAGGGCTGACCGGATATATGCTACCCAACTTCTGGTCGGCATCAAATTCCATCGGGAAGGGGGAGAGATTCTGCACATACACATGGGTTCATAGAGGGATCTTAGTCGTCCACTCCCTCACTTCGGGTAGTACCCTATACCCTCTCAGAACTTCTTCTTCTTCAGGCGTACTTTCCAGAGAGAAAAGCTGATCGCTCCCATCTCGTTCGGGATAACAACACCAGACGGCCATTCTTTGCACTCCCCCTGGTAATATGGTCGTCAGCCCGCATTGACGATTGTAGAGATCCCCGTGTCGCTCCAGGGCATATACCCGTTTGCACTCCTCTCGTAGGACCGGATCTAGGAGAGAGATGGCTAGCGGCAGCTCGTTAGTCTCTTTCAGGTACGCTCGGATCACCGCTTGTACTATATCAGCGTTGGTGCCCAAGATGATCGGGTACTTGCACTGGTCTTGGGGCTCCGGGCATACCAGGGCCGCTACATGCATGGGGTGTCTCTTGCCGGTGTTCAGCTGGAGTATTTCCATTTGAAACCTTACAATCCCATCGATGGGGTAGTCCTCATTACTTAGCCCCCATACTGTCACATGATCGGCCGCTCTCAGGGGGCAGTGTCGGAGGTGCTGTTCATAGAACGGGCGGTATATGATGGTCACTTGTGACCCCGTTTCCAGTAGAGCCGACGCATAGATCCCTTCTAGTAACACCCGTACGATAGCTGCAGGGCCTACTTGGCTGTAAGCTTCCCGGTTGGAGGCGTCATCCCCGGCGTCGGCCTCCGCAGGGGCATCAGTGGTTCCCGGAGGGGTCTCCACGTCAGACCCGGCAGTTTGCACTCTGCATACCATCGACCGGGCTGGGTTTCTTCGGTCGGGAGTTTTGTCCTCGGTGAGGTCCTCCCTTTCTGGGCAATCACGGAAGAAGTGGCCCTTCTTACCGCAGGTATAGCAAAGGAGGTATCTTTGTTCAGAGCGGCCCCTGTACGGAGAAGATGATTTACGGGCGGGTCTAGCTTTGGAGGCCGAGCCCTTAGTTGCGACCTTCTCGTCCTGGGTCGGGGTGTTCTTGGCCTTGGCCCCAGCGGCCTTAGCAGGGTCACTGGTGGAAGGCTCCTTAACCTTAGCGGGAGTATGCCACCGGGCATAGGCTTCATGTTTCTTTATCTCATCCATTAGCTCCTCCCAGGAAGGGGGATCACCTTGCATCCGGGAACACTTAATCATGATGACGATAGAATGGTCGGGTAGTGCTCCTCTCAGCAATTGGTTCCAGCAATACGCATTCACCTCGGTGGCCTTAATCTGGTCCCTTTTCCGCATCTCCCACATGACCGCTCTAATTCACTGAAGGTAATCAGATAGCTCCTCTCCGAGTTTCTGGCGAAGATTGAAGTACCGCGTCATCAATTGTCCTACGTCCTCAGTTCGGCCGTAAGCCCGCTCAAGAGTCTCTAACATTTGCTGTGCGGTGACATCTGCATGTTGATCCTTAGCCAGCCGTATCGTGGTGGAAGCGGGCGGCCGCAGGCACTCCATTATGCGTTGTCGTTTTGCCAGCTCAGGGCACGTCCACTCTTCTACAACCTGGGAAGTGTACTCCTTCCACACATCAAACGCTTCTTCGCCCGCTGGGGTCGGCTTAGTTCCTGAAAAGATTTTTAGTTTGCGATACTGTTGTTGGATTGACGCCTCGGCTTTGGTTACTCCCAGCTCGGCGATAGTCTGAGCTAGCATTCGGAATTCATTTCCCAAGATAGCAGATGGCTGGGCAATACTTAGCGGGAGACTGCCATCGGTGAGTGCACCCAAATTAGACTTGCAATAACTCTCAGGGGGGAAGGCGATGTATGCATAGCAATCTCTTCCAAGTTTGTGCGAGGGCTGAGGGGTTCGGGTTTTATGGGCCGTTCCGGGTACACCACCGTACAATCTGTACCGGCCGAGCCCTCGAACCACAAGCTGGACGGACCCTGGCCTTCATTTATATCTTGCCCTATACTCACTAACACGGAGCAATATTCCTTGTCCTCCAAACGTTGATCTAACAAGGCTATGGTGGCAGCACCCCGGAGATTAGGGTTTTGCCGCAAGGCCGCTCGTATAGCCGATGACGGAGTATCTACCGGGACGCGGTACACCGCAAGCCTGTGGGGCAGCGGCACTTCCAGCTCCATGGCCCATTCATACACTTCTGAGCGCGACGGGTACGGTAATGGTGGTGACATTTTAGGAGAGAACAAAAAAAATGGACAGGGCACCCCAGGTCTGAGATCTCAGCAGCGCCTCCAAAATGTAACGGGTATTCCCCCACCCAATCGCAGATTATAGTGTGGGTGCGGAGAACATACAGTGTTACCAGTGTGTGGTGCTTTACCTCTTGGCTCACAGGAGGGCTGAGCTTCCGCCAAGGGGAACCTGGGGCAATTATGATACTATGAGTAACCACTTACTCGGTGCAGCGCCTCCACCTGCGATGGTTCCTAGCAGAGCAGGAATTGTTCCTCGCAGGACCTCATACAATAACCATATACACGATATGTGAGATAACCAAATACCTTTTACTTGTGAACAGTATACAACACATATATTAACACACTGAATAACAGGTGTCCCTCTCTAGAGGAGACACTACCCACTACGTCTCTCACAACGCTAACGCTATCTTGCGCCACGGCGGACGCCAACACTTTATGCGCCACTGCTGACGCTAACACTTTATGCGTCACGGCGGACGCTAACACTTCCACTGAATGGTCCCACCCCGTGTCCGATAACCCCACCCAATGTCTCGCACTACCAAGTCAGATACAGGTGTGTGTGTGTGACTGCGCAGCCACTATGTCTGGTGATAGGCCATGTTGGTGCACTTGATGTTATGGGTTACCTGCCGAGCACTCCAGTGCTCGGACCTGCAACGGGCTTCACAAAGGGTCAAGGCGGGTTCCTGCACGATATCCGTGATCCACCGTAGGATGATCCATCAGGGGCGATCCCACCCTGAAAATAGTCCAGCTCTCTCCCAGCAAGACACGCAATGTTCTTGTTCCCTACTATCGAATAGCTAATGGGGCAAAGTCCCTAACCTAGGGCCTGTCCCTACAACACTCCACTAGGGTGACTCAGGGCTATCTGGGGCCTAGGGGGATTGCTGGCCTAGTGCAGGGAGTCACTGACTCCTGCACCCTACCTCCTTCCCCTAGCTGCTCCGGTCACCAACTAACGTGCTGCCAGCCCGCGAAATGTATCTAAATCTCCCTTGCAGGGAGATTCTTCAGCCCTACTGGCTCCCAGGCGTCACGTGGGGTGCTGCTGAGGCTCATGGGACTTGTAGTCCCTTCCAAGAGCCTTCCCTGGTAGGTTAGGGTTCCCGCGCTTGTCCTGCGCATGCGCGAACCTCCCGGCCGGTCCCCGCGCCAAAATCCCTTCTGCGCATGCGTGCGCAATTCCTTATGGCGGCGCCCTGCACTGGGACCCGACTGTCAGGATGTGCTCACCACAAACGAGACGGGACCGCGGTGCTGAGGTGGGAAAGGTAATTACGCCACCCACAGCCACGAGGGCACGTCTTGATTGAAGAATGGTCTGGGATTCCGGGATCGGGGTAGGAGAGGTACGGATGGTAGAGGGTGCGGTAGCCAAGTCCAGGGTTAGAGAGAGAGACGTTGTCGTTTACCGTAAGCCAGAATCCGAATGCCAGAGATGAGAAGAGTCGTGATGCCGTATGCCGAGTTCGGGATGCCAGAGGTGCAGGAAGACGTAGCAGAAACCGGTCCGGTACACGAGGAAATCTGTGGAACAGAACTAGGGAGGCAGAGAGTGATGAGAACAACTGGTTCTATGCTCAGCCGACGAGTCAATGAATCTGGAGGGTATATGTAGGTATGAGGAACCAATAGCCGAGAAGCAAGGTGGGGGTGTGTGAATGGGCCAGGCTGAGACAGGGATAGGTCTAGATGAGTTCCTGGAGGAGGAGCTATAAATCCTAGAAGTATTGGTGCATTGTATTGTGGCATTGCAAAAGGGTACTGTCTCTTTAAAGGGTTGGTGCGCCCCTGTGTGGCCGCGCCTCCCGGTGACAGCGTCTGTAGCTGCGTGCGCGGGCCCACGCCCTGAACTGAGGGCAGAAGAAGAGACTGGATGTGCGCGCGCGCGCATAGAAGGACCGGAGCTCGGCGCCATGGGGAAGGAGTCCCTGTGAGTCGCGGGAGACCCCGACAGAGCCGCGGGTGAGTAAGGAGCACGCCGTGCACGGCGTAACTCCTGCTTCCTTACAGTACCCCCCCCTTCAGGGGCGACCTCCGGGCGTCCATGACAAGGCTTGGAGGGATTCCTATGATGGAAAGCCTGAAGAAGGCGAGGTGCGTGAAGATCCCGATGGGGAATCCATGAACGTTCCTCAGGTCCGAACCCCTTCCAGTGAACCAGGTATTGTACTCCTCCTCTGGAGATCCTGGAATCCAAGATAAACTGGACCTCGTACTCCTGTTGACCGTGAATCGTAAGAGGAAGTGGAGGAGAAGTATTCTTGGAAAAGCGAGGACTCTGAAATACTGGTTTAAGTAAGGATACATGGAAGACCGAAGGTATCTTCATCGAAGGTGGAAGGCGTAGCTGGTAAGCCACAGGATTAACCCTCCTAACTATGGTGAAGGGACCGAGGAACTTGGGAGCAAGCTTCATGTTAGGAACCTTTAGTCGGATATTCCTGGAAGAAAGCCACACCTTGTCTCCTGGAACAAACTCCGGTACTTGACGTCGAAGGCGATCTGCCTGGAGTTTCTGTCTCCCTGTAGCTACCTTTAAGTTCTCCTGAATCCTTGTCCATAAGTCTTTCAGCCGGGAGATGCGTTTGTCCACCGCTGGTACTCCTGAGGATAGGGAGGAAAAAGGTAAACGAGAAGGATGAAAGCCACAATTAATAAAAAATGGAGATTCTTGAGTGGAATCATTGCGAAGAGAGTTAAGAGCAAACTCGGCCCAAGGAAGCAAATCCACCCAATCCTGCTGCGTATCGGTTATAAAACATCGAAGATACTGTTCTAGGTTTTGGTTGGCCCTCTCCGTTTGCCCATTGGTCTGTGGGTGGTATCCTGAAGAGAATTGAAGTGAAATCCCCAATTTTCGGGAAAAGGCACGCCAAAATCTTGATACAAATTGAGATCCACGGTCCGAAACAATAGTTGCTGGCACCCCGTGAAGACGAAAAATCTCCTGAATGAAGACATCCGCAAGGCGGGAGGAATTTGGAAGACCCTTCAAAGGCACAAGATGCGTCTGTTTGGAAAAACGATCAATGACCACAAGAATCGTATCCTTTCCCTTGGAATCTGGAAGCTCCACAATGAAGTCCATAGAAATATGGTTCCAGGGACGGTCTGGAATGGGTAAAGGAAGAAGAAGACCTGCTGGTTTGACCCGAGGTACCTTGTTGCGAGCACAAGTACCACACGATTTGACGAACTCCTCTACATCCTTAGCTCTCTCTGGCCACCAGAAGGTGCGTTGAACGAGATCGTTAGTCTTCCGTATTCCCGGATGTCCTGCAGATTTAGAAGAATGACACCATTCTAAAACCTTTTTGCGGTGTTGGACTGCCGTGTAGCGTTTTCCCTCTGGAACTTTGAGCCCTATAGGAATCTGAGATTGCTCGGATTGAATCTTGCCCATAATATCAAAGGAATTGGCGGACAGGATACATCTGGAAGGAATGATAGTCTCTAGCTGTTCTTCAGATTTGTCCTCTGCAAGGAACTGTCGAGAGAGGGCGTCCGCTTTAAGGTTCTTGGAGCCAGGAATGAAGGAGATGAGGAAATTGAATCGTGAAAAAAATAATGCCCAGCGGGCTTGCCGAGAGTTCAAACGACGTGCCCCTTCTAGGTAGAGAAGGTTCTTATGGTCTGTAAGAATGGTTATGGGTGTCTCTGTACCTTCTAAGAAATGTCTCCACTCCTCTAATGCTAATTTGATCGCTAAAAGTTCCCGGTTCCCGACATCGTAATTCTGTTCTGCGGATGAAAATTTCTTCGAAAAGAAGGCGCATGGATGCAGTCTGGCTAAAGGAGATGTCCTCTGGGATAAAACAGCCCCAGCCCCGATGTCAGAAGCATCTACCTCCAAGGTAAAAGGAAGTTTAGGATCCGGGTGTGTGAGGATGGGCGCAGAAACAAAAGCCCTTTTCAGCAGATCAAATGCCTGTATGGCGGTTTCAGACCATGATGAAGGATCTGCACCTTTCTTCGTGAGTGCAGTTATGGGAGATACTGTAGAGGAAAAATTGCGGATGAAACGTCGATAATAGTTTGAAAAACCCAAGAAGCGTTGTACAGCTTTGAGAGTGTTCGGACGAGGCCAGTCCAAAATCGCCTTAAGTTTCTCTGGATCCATATTGAAACCGGAATCAGAAATAACGTAACCCAAAAACGCCACTGATTTGATATGGAACTGACATTTCTCCAATTTCGCAAAGAGATGGTTCTCCCGAAGGCGTAACAACACATGCTGAACGTGTTTGATGTGCTCTTGAGTGGATTGAGAAAAGATAAGTATGTCATCTAGGTAAACAATAAGAAATTTGTTAAGAATGTCCCGAAAAATCTCGTTGACAAAATCCTGGAAAACTGCTGGTGCGTTGCACAGGCCGAACGGCATCACCAGGTATTCGTAGTGGCCGTCATGGGTGTTAAAAGCAGTCTTCCACTCGTCCCCCTCTCGTATCCTTACTAAATTATAGGCCCCTCTTAGATCCAACTTAGAAAAGATAGTAGCTCCCTGGAGACGATCAAATAGTTCCGGAATCAAAGGTAGAGGATAGCGATTTTTGCGCGTGATGTTATTCAAGCCTCGGTAGTCAATGCATGGACGGAGAGAACCGTCCTTCTTTTTGACGAAGAAGAAGCCTGCACCAACTGGGGAAGAAGATTTTCGGATGAAACCCCTTTCTAAATTCTCAGCGATGTAGGTACTCATGGCTTTCGTCTCTGGGATAGAGAGTGGATACGATCGTCCTCTAGGAAGAGGTGCTCCAGGAAGTAGGTCAATGGGACAATCGAAAGAACGGTGCGGAGGTAGTATCTCGGAACGTGCCTTGTCGAACACATCGCGGAATCCCCAGTACTCAGAAGGTAAGGAGTCGATCATCTCTGGCAGAGTAGACAACCCACCAATCCTCTGGGAAACCCTGGTACAGGTTTTGGCACACGAAGTAGCCCACTGGATGAGTTCCTGATCCGTCCAGTCGATGCGAGGATTATGGAGTTGAAGCCAAGGAAGACCCATAATCAGCTCAGCAGAGGGAGAGTGGATCACATCGAGAGTAATGAACTCCGTATGGAGATCGAAGAACTGTAGTTGTAGAGACACCGTCTGTAGTGTGATAAATGCCGGTTGTAGGGGTCGACCGTCAATGGCTTCCAGACCTATAGGCGTCTTCTTGGTGACAAGTGAAATATTGTTTCGCCTAGCAAAAGTCTCATCAATAAAGTTACCAGCGGACCCAGAATCAATGAACACTCGCGCTTGAGCGTGAAACCCCTCTCCAGACAGTGTAATAGGCAACATTATCCTGGTGGGTAGTATGTCCTTGACAATAGGAGAAAGGATAAGAATTCCCAACGAAACTCTCCGGGATTTCGTTAGGAGTTGGCGTTTTCCCGGCTTGTGAGGACACTGGGGTAGCATGTGACTGGAGTTGCCACAGTACATGCAGAGACCGGCATTACGCCGACGTTGTTTCTCGGCAGGAGGCAGCCTGTTGCCCCCCAGCTGCATTGGTTCCGGAATATTCTCGGAAGGAGGTAACGGGGAAATGAAGGAAGGAGCAAGGTTTCTTGGCACCCGTTGTCGGTAACGAGAGCGTTCGAATCTCCGTTCCTGTAGACGCTGATCTACTCGAACCGCCAGGGTGATTAACTCCTCTAAATCAGTAGGACGGTCCCGTGCAGCGAGCTCATCTTTCAGGGACTCAGACAGACCCTGCCAAAACGCAGAAGATAATGCTTCGTTATTCCAACCCGTCTCACCAGCAAGAGTGCGGAACTCTATGGCATACCCAGCGACGGTACGATCTCCCTGGGTTATATGATGAAGGGCCGAAGCTGCCGTTAACTTCCGTGCCGGGGTGTCGAAAACTCTTCTGAACTCCTCGACGAAGAGATCGATGTCCTGGGTGAGAGGCCCTTGTTGTTCCCAGATGGGAGAAGCCCATGCCAGGGCCTGGTCGGTAAGGAGAGACAGGATAAAGCCGACCCTGAAAACAGAAGAGGCAAAACGAGAGGGAGCGAGACGAAATTGGATGAGGCATTGGTTAAGGAAGCCCCTACATCCTTGGGGGTCTCCACCATAGTGTTTGGGAGGTGGAATACGAGGTTCCAGTGCAAACGGAGGAGTGGGAAAGGGAGTTGCAGGTGCAGGGGAAGCTCCGGGTGAAAGTTGCCGAGTGAGAGCTCGAACTTGAACCGTAAGAGAGTTAACACTTTGCTGCAACGTATCTGTCCGTCTATCCGTTTGTTCCAGATAAGTCTCTAGTCTGGTAAAAAGTGCAGAATGGGCATTAATAGTGCGCTCCACCTCAGCGGGGTCCATTTTTGGTGGGCTGAGCATAATGTCAGGATGTGCTCACCACAAACGAGACGGGACCGCGGTGCTGAGGTGGGAAAGGTAATTACGCCACCCACAGCCACGAGGGCACGTCTTGATTGAAGAATGGTCTGGGATTCCGGGATCGGGGTAGGAGAGGTACGGATGGTAGAGGGTGCGGTAGCCAAGTCCAGGGTTAGAGAGAGAGACGTTGTCGTTTACCGTAAGCCAGAATCCGAATGCCAGAGATGAGAAGAGTCGTGATGCCGTATGCCGAGTTCGGGATGCCAGAGGTGCAGGAAGACGTAGCAGAAACCGGTCCGGTACACGAGGAAATCTGTGGAACAGAACTAGGGAGGCAGAGAGTGATGAGAACAACTGGTTCTATGCTCAGCCGACGAGTCAATGAATCTGGAGGGTATATGTAGGTATGAGGAACCAATAGCCGAGAAGCAAGGTGGGGGTGTGTGAATGGGCCAGGCTGAGACAGGGATAGGTCTAGATGAGTTCCTGGAGGAGGAGCTATAAATCCTAGAAGTATTGGTGCATTGTATTGTGGCATTGCAAAAGGGTACTGTCTCTTTAAAGGGTTGGTGCGCCCCTGTGTGGCCGCGCCTCCCGGTGACAGCGTCTGTAGCTGCGTGCGCGGGCCCACGCCCTGAACCGAGGGCAGAAGAAGAGACTGGATGTGCGCGCGCGCGCATAGAAGGACCGGAGCTCGGCGCCATGGGGAAGGAGTCCCTGTGAGTCGCGGGAGACCCCGACAGAGCCGCGGGTGAGTAAGGAGCACGCCGTGCACGGCGTAACTCCTGCTTCCTTACACCGACAGAGCCCAAACAACGCGTCCGCAGGCGTTCCTAGCAACCGGCCATCTACATGAAAGCCGCGATATGCGCGCACACGCCCCTGCACCTCCCCACGAGCGGCTCTAACCTTCCTACCGCCGCGGTGAGTGTCCCGAGGGAGGGGGCCAGCCACGGCTCGGGGCACCTGGCTACATAGTATTACAGTTCTACCCCTGGTAAAACCAGTATCACAGATCTCATTGGTAAACAGAGAATCAGATTAGTTCCTAGATAAAAGATCATATTACAGTCTTGGATTAGTGTATGCAAAGCGAAAATATAAACTGCAGATCATAGAATTTGCGATAAAAAAAAGCTAATCTAGTATGTGTCCAAGCCTTTACCAAAACCATACACGAGCTCATTTGCAGGGAGGAAAATCAGATCAATGTGAGTTAAAGAATTAGGTAAATCCTACAACTTTTCTAGGATTCAGAAGATCAGGTTAGTATCATTGCTCTGACAGAGAGAGCTAGGAGTGTCACAGCTCATCCATCTGATTTAGAGAATTATTGCAATACTGCAGCCCAGTGTCAGGATAGAGAGGTCAATGTTACAGCCTTCTGCTGACAGAGAGGCAGAAATCAGGTCAGTGTCATTCACAGCCTATTTCCTCCAAAGCTATTTACGTTTTACTTTTTTAAATGTGTTTGCAAAACATGTCTCCACTGTCAGTGTCATTGTTTGCAGTGAAGCTGCCTGCAAGATGAGCTGTCATGTGACTGTGACATCACATGTTTTCCTACATGCACTATGCTTCACCAGCTGTCAGGTTTACCTACAGAGTTGGAAGGATGGATGCAAAATATCATGGTCTCGCAGACGTCTCCTTTACTGCGAGACATGTTGAAACGAGCATAATAGGGTTAGGTTTGACAATGTTAAAGGGATTTGCACTTACTGCCTTTCTACACAATCCACTATGACATGATATAACTATCTCTCTCAGTGATGTAATGTAACTGTTATCTGTCACTCAGGTCCTACAGTACCTCTCTCTTACCAAAGAACTTAAAATGTGTATATATATATATATATATATATAAAAACAAAAATTGTAGCGCCAGAGTAGAACTGCAAGTGATTATAACCTAATAAATGACTAAAGTGTATGAAGTAAATTCTTGTGATAAATGTGCAAGAAATAAAAATAAAAATACATATATATTATATCAATTGGCAACATGGTGAAACACAATATACTTAGTATAAAAGATAGTGCAAAAGTGCATAAAAGGAAAAATAAAGTCCAACCAGTCCTTTAAATGTTAGTCCATGAATAAAGGTAAATGATGCTGACAAAGGGGTTGTATGCTATGGGGCGTGCACTCTCTCTCTTTTTCTGTTTATATATATATATATATATATATATATATATATATATATATATATACACTTAGTTAAGATATGGTGGGTACAAACAGTGACAAAAACCCTCCACAAAAAAGCATATAGCAAATGGAAATATTACTGTATACTCATTTGCATGTCTTTGGGGTCTGCAACCCCAACCTTCACCATTATCACCCAGCACACAGCACTTCCACTGCCGCAAGGGATTCTGGGAAATGACATGCAAATGAGCACACAGTGCCACCTTTTGCTTCAAAACCATTAACATGGTTCACTATAGGCTTAAGATGCATAGTCAGTAAACCCATCCACAGACAGCCATGTCGACCTTAATGGGTCTCATCAGTGTGGGGTTGGTTATACTGGCTATGCAAAAATGAAGCAAGAGATAGGTTTTACCATACTTAGTTAAGTTATGGTGGGTAAAAAAAGTGAGAAAAACTCTCCACAGCAAAGCATATAGCAAATAGCAAATGGAAATATTACTGTATGCTCATTTGCATGTCTTAGACAGGTCAGCAACCCCGCTATATAGCTATTTGCTATATGATCAGAGGAGAGATGACACAGGCTGGCAGCCTGCTCGCCTTCCTGCTGTCCTTAAATAGAGCTACAAGGTAAGGAGCTAATATATACTTCCACATCTTGTTGGACTGGAACAAGCCTAGCTAGCCAGTTGGTTAGGCTCTGTTAAGTTTAGATTAGTCTCCCTCAAGTGGAGTAGGCTTTTGTTTTATGCTTTGTTTAACTTAAAGAGACAGTGTGTCAAATATTCTGCAATTATTGTGGAGAAATAAACCACCAAAATATTATTTCACCAGAAGAATTGTCGCCTACTCACAAACCACGGCCGTCCTCCCGCAAGTAGTGTCAAAGTGGGATGCCAAACACCCTGTAAAAGGGACAGAGCTGCCAATTGCAAGTAATACAGTAGATTATGTGCAGTGCACTACTACCAGCATGGAGGATGTGATAAAGGCCCTGTAACAACAAAGCACCACCGTTCAGCCGGAAAGCACTGCCATACAGAGGGAGACTAATCAGATGTTTGCCACTCAGTTTCGAATTCTTGCAGAGGCGCAAAGGGAAGTCCGGGTTATTTTGTGGGAAGCGGTTCAACGCCTGTCCCAGGTTACTATGGACATGACCAGTACTGCAGAGGTACGACTCAACTGGGCGAGCCTATAGCTGCAGAAGATGATGCTGCAGGATGACGTCGAGGGATACCTCCTGTCCTTTGAGCTCGACGCTACCCGTGAAAGTTGTGTCCGCTTCCAATGGGCTGGTATTATAGTGTCCTTCCTAGTGGGAGAAGCCCAAAAAGCATATAGTGATCTCGACGAAGAAATTACAGCAGACTATGACAGTCTGAAAAATAAGATCCTGGCAAGGGTCGGAGTGACTCCTGCGATTTGTGCATAAAGGTTCCATACATGGAGATACCTGGACCAGAAAATCCTATACCCCAAGCCAGATCATTTAGATGTTGGTGTTGAATCATATCATTCGAGCTTTACCCCTGGACCTACAACAATGGGTGGGACAAGGAGATCCCCTCCCCTAGGATGCAGTGGTACGTTTTATGGCTACCTGAGAATGGTCACGCTGCACGCTCCCTCGCCCAAACCAAAAACACGGCCCACCTTAAACTTTAAAAACCCGTTCTGGAACAAAGACCAACGGCCGATCGCATGGTTTGAGAGAGCTGGATAAGGACATAAACTATAAGGGGCCTATGCACTAAGCGTTCATAAGCCACTTATCGAGCACTTATCGCCCAAAATGCCTACTCCGATTCTGTAAGCGTCGATAAGTGGGCAATAAAAGACTGAATTGTCCCAAAATAATTCCTTAAAAAAAAAAAAAAAAAAAAATCACGTGAGCAGCGATAAGTCACTTATCGGCAGGTTCTGAGACTCGTACAATTCTAGTAGGCGCTATTAGGTTATCGAGGCCTATCAGGGCTCTAGAATGGCAAGTTTCTCACAAAATCCTCACGCCAGGAAAAGTTGGTGTGAAGGTGGTGAGAACCTGCCGATAAGCGTCGAGACGGAACTTAGAAAAAAAATGCATTTTTGATGCATTGGATTGATGCCGGGAGTCTCCGTAGCTGATATCCATTACTATCACCACCGGAGATCCCCGGCATCAATCCCATGCAATAAAAATGCCTTTACAGGCAACTTTATCACCTTAGCGGCTAACCGCTAAGGCAATGAAGGGGTTAATGGACAACAGCAGCTTTATTGGGGGCAGAAGGGGTGAGTGAAGGGGGTACTTGGCCCTTCACTCACCCCCTCAACCCCTAATAAACATTACAATATATTATAATCACCAATACACAACCCACCCCCTGTGCCCCCACATAAAACCATCATTTATTTTTTTATACACAGGATTCATACCAGAGGGCTGTGGGGGTCCCCACAGGTGTCCGTGGGCCTCCAGGTGGTCCTCGCGGGTGTCCGTGGGCCCCATCGGGGTCCCCGGGTGGTCCCCACGGGTATCTGGGGGTCCCCAGGTCATCTCCATAGGCATCTGGGGGCCCTCAGGTGGTTCCCACAGGTGTCTGGGGGCATTCGGGTGTTCCCTGTGGGTGTCTAGGGGTCCTTGGGTGGTCCCCGTGGGTGGCTGGGGGCCCTCAGGTGGTCCACATGGGTCCCCGCTGGCCTGCGGTACCAATCCTGTTGTAAAAAGAATAAAATTGGCATACATTTCAATAAATACACCTCCCCCGCCCCACAAATCACAGTCAGCATAAATAAAGTAATAAAATTATTTCTACTTACCCCTGCCATTCTGAAGGGCATCCTCGTCAGCATACTGCAGGGCCATGTCCTGTGTTGCCAGAAAGAATACATGAAATAAAACAATCTAATGGCCCCTAACCCCTTAATCACCTTAGCGGTTAATAAACGCTATAGTAGTTAAGGGGTTAACCCCCGTTAGCCACCCGGGAGGCCTAACCACACACCCCGGACACACTATACCTACCCTGTACCCATTGATTGGCATAGTGGTACATCATACCCATATAATATGGGCATGATACGCCACTATAGCACTCAATGGTCACCCTAATAAAAAAGCACGAAGGTCAAAATTAAACAATAATCAAACAAATACACAAGCACATTAACACCACAATTCAATCAATAAAACAACTAGCCAACCCGAGGGCCCCTAGACACCCGTGGGAACCACCCTATGGCCCCCTGACACTCGCAGGGACAACCCGAGGGCCCCTAGACACTCACGGGGACCACCCTGTGACACCCACCGGCCTCTGTGATCAATCATGTGTTCAAATAAATAAATAATGGTTTTATGTGGGGGTACAGGGGGTGAGTAAGTTGTGTATTGTTGGTTATTACATATTGTAATGTTTATTGGGAGCAGAGGGGGTGAATGAAGGGCCAAGTACCCGCTTCAATCACCCCCTCTGCCCTCAATAAAGCTGCCTTAACCCCTTCATTGTCTTAGCGGCTATCCACTAAGGTAATGAAGCTGCTTTAATCTAATTTGTATTATTTGTGTATGGGAGCAGGGGGTCTCCTTAACTGAACCGCATTGATTTCAGCCTCAGGGACCACCTGCTTCCTGAGATACAGGCCCCGTTATGGGGTGCCGGTATCTCCTATGCATTGAAATGTCCTGCGCCACGTGACCGTGGGACTCAAATGCATAGGAGATACCGGCACCCCATAACGGGGCCAGTATCTCAGGAAGCAAGGGGTCCCCGAATCTCAAATCAATGCGGTTCTGCTCCGGAGACCCCCTGCTCATCTACACTAGTAAATACAATGTAAATTAAAAAAACATATATTTCGGGCGAGATTTGCGCAGGGCGAGGCGGCTCTCTCTGAGCAGCTCTCTCTGTAGCAGAAAGGAATCACCGGGTAAGGCCTTTCAGAGAGGCGATCTTCACTCCGCTGACTACTCGCCCGTTTTGTGAATTTTGCTATCATAGGCAAGCGAGGCTTTCTGAATACCATGATAACAACGCTCAGAAAAACGGCGATTTAAAAGGCCGGTGATTTCTTTATGAACCCTTAGTGCATAGGCCCCTAAGTCTCTGAGAGGGTTTCAAGACCAAACTGGTCCAGTTGTTTGTTTCAAGTGTGGGGAGGCTGGACATATTAGTATTCACTGTTTTAGGTTGCATGAACCAATGGATTGTACATATGGTTCTGTTAGGTCAGATGTATGTGGTGGAGCATGTGTGACCCATGAGGATAAAAATACATGCAGGTTCCTCACAACGGTGGTCTTAAGCCGCAAACCAGTCTCCATTCTGGTAAACTCAGGAAGTGGCATTAACCTAGTATCAGGGAAGCTGATTAAGCCCCCCCAGTTGTGCCTGGGTGAGAATATGCGGGTATTATGTGTGCATGGGTGTACGCTTCCATATGCCACAACTCCGATAAAATTAAAGGTAGCGGGGCAAATCGTCCAAACTACAGCAGCTTTTGTACCAAAGTGTCCGCACTCCCTAGTTTTAGGATGTCGTTTTCCAGCTTTTGATACCCTGATCAGGGAATAACTAGACTTAAACGCCCCCACTCCTGATATTTTTCCATTTACAGACTCAGTTGTTATCTGAGGTGTCTAAAACCCCTAAATCAAAATGAGAACATAGAAAGGGGAAAAAAAAGAAGTCCAACCCCAGCTAGCACTGGGGTTGGGGAGACGTCAGGGACAGGGCTTGTTGGCACTCAGGAGGCCCGGTTGCCTGTAGAACTAACAGGCATACCTCTAGTAAAAGGATGGTTTTGAAAGTCTAGAAATTATCCCAAGTAATTTTGAATGAGAACAGGACAATGATCCCCAGTCACAAAATGGGTTTATCCAAGAAGTAGAGGTTAATGGGGTCCCAGTAGAAGGAACAACCAAGAACTCCTATCCCTATTTTCTTATTAAAAACTATTTGTTGTAGCATGTGAGCCAAGACAAGGGCCAAGAAGTAGAAAAGTTGTTCGTGCCCTGTTTTTTGGTAAGGAAAGTTTTAGAGTTGGCACACTCACTTTTTTGGTGGCCATCTTGGTATGCAGAAAACACAGAAGAGAATTCTAAAAACTTTTTTCTGGGCACATAAAGCAGTAGAGGGCTTCTGTGCCTCCCGCTCAGTGTCACTTAACGGACACCAGACTGCGGTTGAGGGCACTGTTAATTCCCATGCGCATTATTGAGGTACCGTTTGAGTGGATTGCTATGGTTAAAGTGGGCCCGTTGGAGAAATCTGCCAAAGGACATCAGTACATCCTGGATTATGCCAGTCACTATCTGGAGGCAGTTCCCTTACATAAGACTTGCTCCAAAGCCATAGCTAAGGAAATATTGCACGTATATTCCCGACTCGAGATTCCAAAGGAAATTTTGACAGATCAGGGCACCCATTTTATGTCCAAACTTATGAGAGACTTGGACGAAGAGTTAAAAATAAAGTCCCTAAGAACCTCTGTTTACCACCCGCAAACGGACGGACTGATAGACAGTCAGTGAGAGAGAGCAGAGAGTCAGTGACCTTCCCCCTCAGTGACACACACCTTCCTCTCTTACACCCCCACCTCTCCCCCTCCTTCTCTTACACCTCCACCTTGCGGCCTACGAGCTCCCCCTAAGTAATGTCCGGAAGGACACCAGTTTAGCGTGGCGACTAATCACATACCTCCCTGCAAAGCAAAGGCTAATCAGCAGCCTAGCACTGAGAAACCGGCCAATCTGTCTAGAAAAAATAAATAAAAAAATAACCCCTTGGTATGCATTCAAAGCATCAGGCGTCTAGGTTTCATGGTATTGGAGGCATGGCTCTGACAGACAGGCAAACTGACACACAGGCGCTTTTATTATATAAATATATGTATACAGTGTTCGACAATTAATGATAACCACACGCCCGTGGCGTGTGGATTTAGGCCGCTGGCGAGTGGATTTAGGCCGCTGCTGCGGCTCTATGAATTCCCCTGCTCGCGCCAAATGTTTTTTTTGTTTTTTTTTTTAATAAATAAATAAATAATCCCTCTCCCTGATTGGCCTGACGCGAGGAAGATGGCCGGCTGGCAGCTCTGGGTCAGCGCCCCCCCCCCCCACTGCACCCGATCCCCAGGGCTGGAGGACAAGGTAGGCGCTTCCCCTCCAACCCACTCTCCATTGGCACCCGCGCGGGCAGGGTAATAGGAGCGGGGAAGAAGGGAAGCAGCCTGGGCGGGAGGTAGAGGGAGGGGGGTGCGCGCTGGGGGGGGGGGTTCTTGCAAAGTTCCTGCCACGTTTCCCATCGGGGAGGTTGGTGTGGCCGTGCGGCTGTTTCCTGTCTGGCTTCCTGACCTCCCCAGCATGGCTGCCTGACCTCCTCCTGACCCTGGAGGCTGCAGCCTGGGCGCACGCGCGGCTTGCCGGGTTTCCCATCTGGGAGGTTGGTGGCCGTGCACCTGTCTGGCTGCCCCCCCGCTGGCCCCCAATCCTCCCGCTGGCCCCCCGATCCTCCCGCTGGCCCCCCGACCCCCCCCGCTAGCCCCCCGATCCTCCCGCTGGCGCCCCGATCCTCCCGCTGGCCCTGCGATCCTCCTGCTGGCCCCCCGATCCTGCCGCTGGCCCCCCGATCCTCCCGCAACTCCTGCCCGATCGCCTGGCATGTGGAGCAGCATGTGGAGGACAAGCAGGCCCTGGAGGAACAGGTGGGCCCCCTCCCTTCTAATGAATACCAACCCAGTCACCCACCCAGTGGATGTGTGTGTGTGGGTGTGTGTGTTTGTGTGTCTGTGAGTGGGTGTGTGTGTCTGTGAGTGTGGGTGAGTGTGTGTCTGTAAGTGTCTGTGAGTCTGTGTGTCTGTGAATGGGTGTGTGTGTCTGTGAGTGTGTGTGAGTGTTTGTATGTGAGTGTTTGTGTGTGAGTGTTTGTGTGTCTGTGAGTGGGTGAGTGTGTGTATCTGTGAGTGTGTCTGTGAGTGTGTGTGTGTCTGTGAGTGTGTGTGTGTCTGTGTGTGTGTGTTTGTGAGTGTGGGGGTGTGTGTCTGTGGGTGTGTGTGTCTGTGAGTGTTTGTGTGGGTGTGTGTGTCTGTGTGGGTGTGTGTGTCTGTGTGGGTGTGTGTGTCTGTGTGGGTGTGTGTGTCTGTGTGGGTGTGTGTGTCTGTGTGGGTGTGTGTGTCTGTGTGGGTGTGTGTGTCTGTGTGGGTGTGTGTGTCTGTGTGGGTGTGTGTGTCTGTGTGGGTGTTTGTCTGTGTGGGTGTTTGTCTGTGTGGGTGTTTGTCTGTGTGGGTGTTTGTCTGTGTGGGTGTTTGTCTGTGTGGGTGTTTGTCTGTGTAGGTGTTTGTCTGTGTGGGTGTTTGTCTGTGTGGGTGTTTGTCTGTGTGGGTGTTTGTCTGTGTGGGTGTTTGTCTGTGTGGGTGTTTGTCTGTGTGGGTGTTTGTCTGTGTGGGTGTTTGTCTGTGTGGGTGTTTGTCTGTGTGGGTGTTTGTCTGTGTGGGTGTTTGTCTGTGTGGGTGTTTGTCTGTGTGGGTGTTTGTCTGTGTGGGTGTGTGCGTCTGTGAGTGTGTGCGTCTGTGAGTGTGTGCGTCTGTGAGTGTGTGCATCTGTGAGTGTGCGTCTGTGAGTGTGTGCGTCTGTGAGTGTGTGCGTCTGTGAGTGTGTGCGTCTGTGAGTGTGTGCGTCTGTGAGTGTGTGCGTCTGTGAGTGTGTGCGTTTGTGCGTCTGTGAGTGTGTGCGTTTGTGAGTGTGTGCGTCTGTGAGTGTGTGCATTTGTGAGTGTGTGCATTTGTGAGTGTGTGCGTCTGAGTGTGTGCGTCTGTGAGTGTGTGCATCTGAGTGTGTGCGTCTGTGCGTATTGTATTGTATGTCTTTATTTATATAGCGCCATTAGTGTACATAGCGCTTCACAGTAGTAATACATGTGGTAATCAAATAAATAACAGATAATATAAATAACAGATCATGGGAATAAGTGCTTTAGACATAAAAGTAACATTTCGGAAGAGGAGTCCCTGCCCCGAGGAGCTTACAGTCTAATTGGTAGGTAGGGAGAACGTACAGAGACAGTAGGAGGGAGTTCTGGTAAGTGCGTCTGCAGGGGGCAAGCATTATGTATCGTGTTTAGAATATCCACAGTGCTATTCATATGCTTCTTTAAGCAAGTGTGTCTTAAGGTGGGTCTTAAAGGTGGATAGAGAGGGTGCTAGTCGGGTACTGAGGGGAAGGGCATTCAAGAGGTGTGGGGCAGTCAGTGAAAAAGGTTTAAGGCGGGAGAGGGCTTTAGATACAAAGGGGGTAGAAAGAAGACATCCTTGAGAAGAACGCAAGAGTCTGGATGGTGCATACCGAGAAATTAGGGATGAGATGTAAGGAGGGGCAGAAGAATGTAAAGCTTTAAAGGTGAGGAGAAGAATGGAGTGTGAGATGCGGGATTTGATCGGAAGCCAGGAGAGGGATTTCATGAGGGGAGATGCTGAGACAGATCTAGGAAAGAGTAGAGTGATTCTGGCAGCAGCATTTAGGATAGATTGTAGGGGAGACAGGTGAGAGGCAGGAAGGCCGGACAGCAGGAGGTTACAGTAATCAAGACGGGAGAGAATGAGGGCCTGAGTCAGAGTTTTAGCAGTCGAACAACAGAGGAAAGGGCGTATCTTAGTTATATTGCGGAGGAAAAAGCGACAAGTTTTAGAAATGTTTTGAATGTGAGGGGCGAATGTGAGAGAGGAGTCGAATGTGACCCCTAGGCAGCGTGCTTGGGCTACTGGGTGAATGATTGTAGTTCCAACAGTAATGTGGAAGGAGGTAGTAGGGCCAGGTTTGGAAGGAAGTATGAGGAGCTCTGTTTTAGCCATGTTGAGTTTAAGGCGTCGGAGGGCCATCCAGTATGATATAGCAGAGAGACATTCAGAAACTTTGGTTTGTACAGCAGGTTGTACGTCTGTGCATCTGTGAGTGTGTGCGTCTGTGAGTGTGTGCGTAGGTGAGTGTGTGCGTCTGTGAGTGTGTGCGGGTGTGAGTGTGTGTGCGGGTGTGCGTCGGTGTGCGGGTGTGCGTCGGTGTGCGGGTGTGCGTCAGTGTCCGGGTGTGCGTCGGTGTGCGGGTGTGCGTCTGTGTGAGTGTGTGTGTGTGTGTGTGTGTGTGTGTGTGTGTGTGTGTGTGTGTGTGTGTGTGTGTGTGTGTGTGTTTATGAGTGTGTGTGTGTGTGTGTGTGAGTGTTTGTGTGTGTGTGTGTGTGTGTGTGAGTGTTTGTGTTTTTGTGTGTGTGTGTGTGTGTGAGTGTTTGTGTGTGTGAGTGTGTGTGTCTGTGTGTGTCTGTGTGTATCTGTGAGTGTCTGTGAGTGTCTGTGAGTGTGTGTCTGTGAGTGTGTGTGTCTGTGAGTGTGTGTGTCTGAGTGTTTGTGTGTGTCTGGGAATGTGTCACCCTCTCCCTGTGTCTCCCTCTCCCTGTGTCACCCTCTCCCTGTGTCACCCTCTCCCTGTGTCACCCTCACCCTCTCTCTGTGTCACCCTCTCCCTGTGTCACCCTCTCCCTGTGTCACCCTCTCCCTGTGTCACCCTCTCCCTGTTGCCCTCTCCCTGTCGCCCTCTCCCTGTCACCCTCTCCCTGTCACCCTCTCCCTGTCGCCCTCTCTCTGTCGCCCTCTCTCATTCTCTCTGTGTCTCTCTCTTTCTCTGTGTCTTTCTCTGTGTCTCTCTCTGTGTCTCTCTCTGTGTCTCTCTCTGTGTCTCTCTCTGTGTCTCTCTCTGTGTCTCTCTCTGTGTCTCTCTCTGTGTCTCTCTCTGTGTCTCTCTCTGTGTCTCTCTCTGTGTGTCTCTCTCTCTCTCTCTCTCTCTCTTTCTCTCTCTATGTGTGTCTCTCTCTCTCTCTGTGTCTGTGTGTGTGTGTGTGTGTGTGTGTGTGTGTGTGTGTGTGTGTGTGTGTGTGTGTGTGTGTGTGTGTGTGTGTGTGTGTGTGTGTGTGTGTGTGTGTGTGTGTGTCTCTCTCTCTCTCTGTCTCTCACCCACACTCTCTCTCTCTCACACTCTGGATCTCTTATTTACCCTGTATATCTTAACTGCCCTATACTACACCGAAATAACCTACACTGCTTTATTCCAGATCTGACTCAAGCTTCACATGTAAGACATTGGAATCCCCCCTAACCCAGAAGACAGGTAGGGAACACCTCCACTCCAATGTATAACATTGTGGGAATGAGGGTACCTGGACATTGAGGGACTGCGGATCAGGTAAGATCCCAAGCGGGATTGCTGCTTTAGATATTGTGACACGGGGCATCCAGGCACTAGTTATAGGGTTCATGAACATTTACACACACACACACGTAACAAGGACTAATTATAGTATAATGTAATACAATAAATAAACTAATGTCAAAAACAAATGTTGTTCTTACTATGAATGTATTCATTTTTTTTAAAAGTGTGCCTGGGAGCGGGACTAGGGCAGGACTGGGGTGGGGTTGGGGGCGGGACTAGGTGGCGAGTAGATTTTTTGGTTGGGCGAGTAGATTTTTGGGTGATTTGTCGAACACTGTATATATATATATATATATATATATATATATAAATATATATATATATATATATATAAAACATACGATACCGTTTGAAGCACGAGATCAGGAGACAGCACTCTGGTAAGTTTCATCACAAGTAATTGTATTGGTTTATGTGTCTTTTTCAATACAATAACTTGTGATCAAATTTACCAGAGTGCTGTCTCCTGATCTCGTGCTTCAAACGGTATCGTATGGTTTATTATTGCTTTATGGGACAAGCACCCAATTTTTTCTACTTGCAAGTGGAGTGCCGGCTGCTTCTGTGGATTTTATATATATATATATATAAATATATATAAATATATATGTGTGTGTGTGGACAGTATATCTTGCTCTCTTTTCCCATTCTCTCACTAGGGCCCATATTCAATGTGAAGAGATGCAAGGTAAATAGCCGTTAAGGATGCATTAAGTTCCATTAACTTCAATTAAAGTGAATGCGTCATTAGCTGTGCATTACCCCACTTATCAGCATATTGATTAGGGGGCCTGTGAAACGTATAGCTGCCTCTCACTCTCCTCTCGTTCCTCTAATCCAGCTCTCTCTTTATGCTCCAGCAAAAAAAAAATACATCGGATCCTACTGAAGATTAAAACCCTGAGTTCTCTTTTCTGAGATTCCCCACCTCTCACTTCCAAAGTTTCACACTTTAAGGTTTCTTAAGACCTATCTCTTTCTGGTGAATCAAACTGCAAAAATAAAAGAGTTTTTCTGTTAAAGCTACTCTTAAAAAAAAGTAATTTCCAATGTGAGCTTCTTAACTACGAGGTACATTGCTCCCTGTCAGATAACAATGCAGAAAATGGTTGTATGAAGCGGTGGCAATCAAGAGAGGAGTTATTTGACGCATGTGATTGTGGGATGTACAGTATGAATCTCTGATTCTCTTCTTATAACTGTCTCTATTTTTGTGCATCAATCTAACTGCCTGTTCTGTGCCAGGGCTAACATTATCTGCTTAGTAATTTTGTGTTAGATATATAAACTCTGGAAACCATTTGTTGCAATTAACAGGAAAGCTGGAGGGTACAGGATGACAGTTTAAGTGCTGCAGGGTGTTTTAAAGGAGCCTTTCATAGAGGGAGACAATTCCACGTAGGTGGGAAGCAGAGGGACTCTGGAGGTGAACCAAGGTCATTTCAGCTCCACGGACCCCATGCTCCTGAGATACTTACATTGGAAAGCTCTGGTTTAAAGGGACCATGTGAGACAGGCCATAAGAAAGCTGTGATGGACGGCGTTGCGGCTGTCTATTGGCCTGTGTGACGCTTTTAAACCTCCATATTGTTTACCCTGGAGAGCACAGTAATGGGACACCTTCTGCAAGGGTAGCAGCATCCCATCTTTAAAGTTGCCCTTTTTCTAAGTGGCAAGCAGTGTGGGGTTTAACAGGGAAGATTATTGGACTCATCTCTTATCTTAACAGACATCGTCTTTCTCTTCTCTTTTCAGGTAAAACCCATCTTTGAATCCTGTCTCTCCAACTCACCCTTTGCTGGGCTTATTTTAGGAATTTCAACTTTCAACTTTTAACACCTGGGTAGGACAACTGTCTGTTTAGAAATAACATTTGTTTTTTACGTGCCTCACATGTGCTAATTGAGCGGTCTGTGTAGAATTGAATTCAGTCATGTGACTTGGTAGACCTAAATAACTAGAGACAGACTAGGGAAGCAGCATCTGCACTTTTTTTTTAAGTGGCAAGCAGTGTGGAGTTTAACAAGGAGTTAGTAAGTGGCCCTTTTGTAAGTGGCATGCAATGTGGAGTTTAACAGGGAGTTAGTAAGTGGCCCTTTTGTAAGTGGCATTCAATGTGGAGTTTAACAAGGAGTTAGTAAGTGGTCCTTTTTTTAAGTGGCAAGCAGTGTGGAGTTTTAACAGGGAGTTAGTAAATCACCCCTTTTTAAGTGGCAAACAGTGTGGAGTTTAACAAGGAGTTAGTATGTAGCCCTTTTTAAGTGGTATGGAATATGCAGTGTAACAGGGAGTTCAAAAAGGAGTGAACAAGTGCATAACACAACACCTACTGGCCCTGATTCCTGAATTTGAACTATGCTGGAAATTAGGACATTATCTATCCCAACAAGGTTTAAAGTTCAAAGAATGGTGCTCAGCTACATGACACTCACAGCATAAACATGCTAACAATCAGGGTATGTGAATGCATGCTGGACGGCTTTAAATTGGGGTTTTAGGCTTGTGTGAAGGAGCAGTCATATATTGAACATGATATATGTGAGATATATCACAGTATTCACAATAATGGCAATGTTGGGTAATTTCACGACATATTGTGTGCACCACCTACGCGTTTCACGCTACAGGAGTGCTTTATCAAGGTGAAACGCATAGGTGGTGCGCACTTGTTTGTCTTTTTAGTCCATGAGACTTTAATAAAACTTTTTTATTGGGTCACTTTGTGATATTTTGCTTTGAGAGTGCTCCATTTTTTCAGCATTATTTCAACATTATCTATCCCAGACTTCACATGTCAACACTCAACTATTGCTGTGATGCTGCCTCTACTATTTATATTTGCTCTGACCTCACTTCTTTTCAAAATACATGTTTCTTTATATCAGCCTCATTATGTCGCTAACACTATTCATATATCTCCATCTTTCCTTCCTTCGCCACTTCTCAGTTCATATGAACTAATTTCTGACCTGCGCCCTCTGATACTACACAGCTATACCCCCTGCACTAAAACACACCCCTACAAATCATCCTCACACATTCTCTTTCTGTCCATGCTTCTCCTCTTTGCTTCTGGAGATCTCTCCCAATCCTGGTCCCTGTCTTATTTCTACATGCTCTTGTCCTCGCCTCCCAAATGCAATTTCTACTTCTTCTGGTGTCAACCCCTCTAACCTCATACCCATCCCCTGTAAACCTCCCTCCCTTCTACCTTTCTCCTGTGCCCAGTGGAATGCCTGCTTGCTTTCCAACAAGTTCCTCTCTGTGCATTACTTCTTTTTCTCTCACTCTCTACTCCTCTTTGCTATAACTGAGACCTGGCTCACTCAGTCTGACTCTGCACTGGAAGCTGCCCTCTTATGGTGGCCTTTCTTTATCCCACACTCTGTGCCCTGATGGCAGGGGTGGAGGCGTGGGGCTCCTCCTCTCTTCTATCTGCCGTTACCGAACCCTTCCTATTCCTCTTTCTCTTTTCCCTCCTTTGAAGCTCACACTGTCCAGCTTTTCTCTCCTCTCCCTGTCCACTTGGTCTTCTATTGCCCACCTACCTCTACTCATCCACCTTCTGTCTTGCACTCTCACTTTGAATCCTGGCTCTCCTTTCTCTCCTCTGATTCCCCTGTTCTTCTCATTGGAGACTGCCACATTGATGACCTCTCTCTCCCTTGGGCTTATTGCTTTGTCTCTAAACTCTTCTTTTGACTTTCAGCAGTGGACTGCAGCCAGCACCCACAAGGATGGCAACTTGGTTTTCACAAAAAAAATTTTTCTCTCTGGTGTCTCCATTTCTCCCCTTCCTCTCTCTGACTATCATCACATCTCATTTTCTCTCTCTCACTTCTCCCCTTCTCCATCGCCATCTATCCCCCGCTTCTGCAGACCCTCTTCTCTCTCAGCTCTGCTCCAGACTGTGAAAACCTGATCATGGACTATAAACTTTGCCCTTTCCTCCTCTCTTAATCTACATACCCCGCTTTCTCTCTGCAATTCTCACCCTCCTAACCCCAGACCCTGGCTAAATTTCCACATGCGCATGCTGCGTTCCTGCACTCGTTCCTCTGAACGCCTCAGGATTGAAATCACAATCTCGCAGACTTCCATAACTACAAATCCATGCTATCCTGTTTCAACCGTGCCCTCTCTCATTCTAAACTAACCTACTTTTCTTCACTAATCAACACGCACAAGTTTAACCCACGCCGACTCTTCTGTCTTTGACTCCCTACTCAGACCACCCTCTGCTGCCTGTTTTTCTTCCTCCATCTCACCTCAGAACTTTTCTGACTATTTCAAGGAAAAGGTAGATTCCATATGGCAGGACATCCCCTCTGTATCATCCTCCCACCCTACACCTCTTCCAAACTCTCCTCCTGCCTTCCTCAAATCTTTTTCTGCTGTCACAGAGGAGGATGTATCGTTGCTAATCTTCTCTTCTCCCTCTACCACTTCCCTCTTGACCCCATTCCCTCCCATCTCCTAAAACCTCTTGCCCCTACTATAATCCCTATGCTAACACACATTTTTAACTCCTACCTCTTCTCTGGTACCTGTCCCTCCTCCTTCAAACATGCAACAGGTATACTATTACTCAAAAACAGCAAGCTTGACCCTACCTGTCTTTCTAACTATCGTCCTGTCTTTCTCCTGCCTTGTGCCTCTTATCTCCTTGAACGTCTTATATTCTCTTGCTTGCTCCATTTTCTCACCACCTATTCTCTCCTAGACACTCTACAATCTGGTTTCTGCACAGCTCACTCCACTGAAACAGACCTCCCTAAAATAACGAATGACATACATGCTGCCCAAGACAAAGGTCAATACACTCTGCTCATATTACTTGACCTCTCTGCAGCATTTGATACTGTGGTCAAAGGGTGCGTAAAGTGGGGGCGCAAGATTTTCTGGGGGGGAACGGCTGTTACAGAGGCCCCGCACTTCCCAGTCAACGTGACGTGGCAACGTGACGTCACATGACCCCGCGATGTCATTTGATGCCAGAGCCGTGCGGGAGGGGGGTGGGTGCGAACCGGAGGGGAGAGGAGACAGAGGGGATAGGGGGCGTATGAACCTAACTTTGCACACCCATGCTCTGGACCACCCTCTTCTCTTTCAAATTCTCCATACTCTTGGTATCCGTAACAAAGCTCTCCTCTTACCTCCCCCATCGTACTTTCAGTGTCTTTTTTGCTAACACCTCCTCCTCTATCGATCTATCTATGGGCGTACTCCAGGGCTCTGTCCTGGGATCTCTTCTCTTAACTTTACACACTCTCTCTAGGTCACCTACTAATATCTCTTGGGTTCAAATATCACCTCTATTCTGACGACACACAAATTTACTTTTCAACCCCTGACCTTACACCTGCTGTACAGACCAAAGTTTCTGAATTTCTCTCTACTATATCATCCTGGATGGCCCTCCGCCGACTTAAACTTAACATGTCAAAAACAGAGCTCTTCATACTTCCTTCTAAACCTGGCCCTACTACCTCCTTCCACCTTACTGTTGGAAGTACTATCATTCACCCAGGAGCACAAGCACTCTGCCTAGGGGTCACACTCGACTCTTCTCTCACATTCTCCTCTCACATTCAAAAGGTAGCTAAACCCTGTCATTGTTTTCTCCTCAATATTACAGATACGCCCTTTCCTCTATTGCTCGACTGCTAAAACTCTGACTCAGGCCCTCATTCTCTTCTGTCTCAAATATTGTAGCCTCCTGATGTCCGGCCATCCTGCCTCTTACCTGTCTCCCCTACAATCTATCCTAAACACTGCTGCCAGAATCACTTTACTCTATCCTGCTGAAATCCCTCTCCTGGATTCCTATCAAATCACGGATCACACACTCAATTCACCTTCTCACTTTTAAAGCATTACACTCTTCTGCCCCTCCTTAACCAAGCATGACGTGATCGCCAGTGCCGAAAGGGCTGTGGCACTCTGGTGCAGTGGTCCCTCTGGCACACCAAGAGTTAGTGGATATATTCCCTGCTGCAGTTTAAGGATATGCAACACACTCTGGGGGTTATTAACTAAAGTCTGCCAGATGCAAAACAAGGACAAAAACTGAGCAAAAGAATTCTACCAGATGTATCAAAGCAAACAATCCCATCGCTTTCCATTGGGTTCGCTTTCTTTGCTAAATCTAGTGCTGGTTTTTTTTTTGCACCGCATTTGTTTCAGTTTTGCAGCCAGGAGATGTTAGTAGATAAATCTCACTGTGATCTTAGGGTTTTTCTTCTCTACGTCACCAGGCTGCAAAACTGGGGTAAAGCTGACGCAAAAAAAAACACAGCACCTCATTTACCAAACAAAAGGAATCCCTTTGGAAGCAATTTGACTTTTTCCATTTTTTTTATATCTAGTCCCTTTCTTTTGCAGCAGGAAAACTGATAAAGAAAACGGCTAGTTGGCGGTTTGTTTATTTCTTAGTATTGTGGGAATTTATGTGCTAGGCATATCACTCTGGGGTTTGCTATCTTGTTAAAGGTCCCAGCAGACGTCGAAAATGTTCATTATGTTTCATGAAGCCTTTTATTTCCGTTTTTTATTCTGTGTTTGTTTTATTCTATAACAACTAATTGATAACCCTTTGCATTACTGAGTCTTCTGCACAGGAAAGCGGCCACAGTTAAAATAAGCCAGGATTGTGTGTACCTCCAAAGACTCTGGCAGTAGGGTCTGTCTTCCGCATAAACCCCCAGTAGAGGCTAATCCCCCATCTTTCAAGCAGTGTGGTTGAAGACAGAGGAACAGATGTGCTTGTATTTCCTGGGTACAGGGAGTGTAAGAACAGCTGGTAAGCTGGATTTGCACTGTATAAAAAAACATGTTTTATATTACCTGCACAACAGAAATAAGAAATAAGCGCGCAGGAGAAGGGAAATTCAAGTGCTACCGTTTAATGGCCTCAATGTAATCAGCATTTTAACTCTTTCCTGAGAAAATTAGATTGTTATTTTGTCCTAATTATTAGAAGAATGATGTTATCATTATTAAATGAGTGATAAAATAAATTAAATAAACATGTTATGTCAAAGGCATCCTTTTTATGATAACGTATCCACACTGATAACACACTGTGGTACAAATAATCATATAGGAAAGTGTTCCAATATTGCAGTCATCTACTGTATGTTGGTCTTGGCCTGTCATGTGTTAAAGAGCCCCTACTGCCTACTTCATGCAGGTGACAATTATGGAGGCCAAAATACTGAAAGGTGGAAATCAAGCTGCCTGCTAAAAGCCCTGTGAACCTGTAATTTCCTCATTAATTGTTCATTTGAATGCGTTTCAATATATGATTAGATAACAGCTGTAAAGACACCGCAATAAATACACTGCATTTTTAACCCCAGAAGGACCAGCAAAGACTACAGTAGGTGGTTTCCTGGCTTTTGCCACGGCCCATTTACCTTACCTATTTCCTTACATTTGGGTCTACATCTATTATTGCCATTTAATACATCTGACCTTTACTATTTTAGAGCTTTTTAGTACTTTACAAGACTGGCAGAAGCAGACCCCTGATAAGCTCAGTTCGTCTCCCAGTGACTCGAATGCAATTCTTGTTGCGTGGTCGCCAAACCAACCCTCGGAGGCCCCTCAAGCAGTGAAGAGGTTAACATTGTAACTGAAACTGTTCCTGCCATTGACTCAACTTGTCACATATGGAGAATGAATCATTAGTTGATATGCCAGGCACTGCTGATGGGGGAGGGAGCAGAGAGTAAGTAAAGCCCGGTGTGTGCTACAGTAGAGCTCAGAAATATTCTATGCTTTCTTGTACTTCAGGCTAATTTAGTAACAAAGAGACATGTAGCCTAACCAGTCTGTCCCTTTCACCACAGGGGATGACTGTGGCATGAAGACTAGAGGGACTTATGGCCTATTGAGCACAACCCTCCAACATCAAAGTGCCATAATCAGGTAAAACTGGGGCCATGTTTGCACACTTGGAACTTGCATGTGATTATTTTCCAAAATATGCTTGGTAATTACTGCAATGCAACACACACATGTTAACCTCCTCTCTGTGTCTGGTGCTCCTTCTTTTTTTGAGTATTTCCTTTGCTATGTGATAGTACTCCCACCGTACTCTGTTACTTGTTTCTCTTCTCCTTGTAGTTGACTAGTTCTATTTTTCTCAATTAACTTTCACCTTTCTTTGCTTAGTACCCGTCATTTCTCTGCCTCACTAGTGTCTTGTTATTTTCTGAGTTTAGCACCCTCATTACTTTATCACTTAGATTGTAAGCTCTTCAGGGCAGGGACTCCTTTTTCTATTGTTTTATGGCTGAAGCACTTATTCCCATTATGTGTTATTATTTTATGTCACGTGAATTATTGCTGACCTGGATGAGTGAGGCCTAGTGAGGCCACACCACTGACCCTTTCTTCCAATAATTCAATGCCTAGTGACGCTAAGCTTCATGAGAGACAAAAAATGGTGAATGAAAAATGACGTGGAATAGTTTAATGGCCAAAAAGAAAGGGTTTGGTGGATCTCCTGTGGTGAAAAGTCCCATACTGATAAACCAGTATGTGAAACTACAGGCTGAGGGACAGTTGAGTCCGAGCATGGAGGAGGGATTGGCAGAAGCTGTTTGGAAACCAGCTGGGAGGAAAAAAGAGCAGGGTTACACATTCATCACGTCATCATGCTGCTTTTAGACTGAAAGAATTACCTAGCAGTGCTGTTCAGAAGGAAATCTCCAATTGGCTGAACATTTTATAAGGACTTATAATCAAGTAAGAGTAAAAACAAGTGAACTGATTGATCTTGAATGTCATCTAGAGAATTGGGTTAATTTAACCACTTGTTTTCCTCCACTATGCTACTGGAATAGACAGGTCTTGGGATATACTATGTCCAAATAGTCCACTATTTCACTGCTATAGATGTATGCATGTATTAATATCTTTATTTACTGTATATACCGTAGCACCATCCATGTACATAGGGCTTTGCATCATTAACACACGTGACATAATAGGAATAAGTGCTTCATACATGAAAGTAACATTAGGAAAAGGTGTCAATGCCCCGAAGAACTTACAATCTAAGTGGTAAATAGGAAGAACTTACAGGCAGTAGGGGGGTGGGGAGGATGGTATGGTAAGTGCATCTGGAAGAGGCCATGGTAAAAGCATATGATGTATAGTATAAGCCAACGGAGCAATTCAAATGCTTCATTAAAGAGCTGCGTTTTAAGATGGGCCTTAAAGTTGAAGAGAGATGGTGCTAGTTGGATATTGAGGGTGAAGAGTATTCCAGAGGTGTGGGGCAGTCAAAGGTTTTAGATGGGAGAGGACTTTAGAGACAAAAGGGTTAGACAGAAGACATCATTGAGCTGAATGCATTAGTCTGGCAGGTGTATAGCTAGATATTAGGCAACAGATGAAAAGATGAGAGAGGAGAGTATAGCCTTAAAAGAGAAGTATAATTTCTTTAATCCGGGATTTAATAGGAAGCCATGAGAGTTATTTCAGTAGAGAGACAATGAGACCGATTTAGGAGAGAGCAAAGCAATTCTAGCAGCAGCATTTAATGGATTGAAGGGAAGAAAGGTGAGAGGCAGGAAGGCCGGACATTAGAAGGTCACAATATCTGAGATGGGAGAGACTGAGGGCCTATGTTAGAGTTTTAGCAGTAGAGCAACAGAAGAAAGAGTGTATCTTTACAATGTTGCGGAGGAGAAATGTGACGGTTTTAAATACATTGTGAATGCGAGGGAGGAGTCAACTGTGACACCTAGGTAGCATGCTTGTGATACTGGGTGTATGATAGTGATTCCAACAGTAATGGAGAAGGAGGCAATAGGGCCAGGATTTGGAGAAAGAATGAGGAGACATGGTAAGTTTATTCAGTGGAGAGTCATCCAGGATGATATAATAAAGAGACATTCAGACTTTGGGCTGTAAAACAGGGATTGAAAGGTACATTTGTGTGTTAACAGCACAGAGGTGATATTTGAACCCAAGAGATGTGATTAGGTCATCTAGAGAGTGTGTAACGAGAAAAAAGAAGAGGTCCCAGGAGAGACCCCTTGGGTACTCCCTTCCAGAGATTGACAGTGGAGGAGGAGGAGGTGTTGGCAAATGAGACACTGAAAGTATGATGGGAGAGGTAAGAGGAAATCCAGTATAGAGCTCTGTTATGGATACTGAGAGTATGGCAAATATGAAGGAGAAGAGGGTGGATCCACAGTATCAAAAGGTGCAGAGAGGTTGGTCAAGTAATATAAGCAGGGTGTAATGACTTTGGTCTTTGATAGCATGGAGGTTATTTTGGTGAGGGCTCTTTCAGTGGAGTGAGCAGTGCAGAAGCCAGATTGTAGAGGATCTAGGAGAGAAGAGGAGATAAGAAAATGGGGCAAGTGAGAGAATATAAGGCATTCAATGAGTTTAGAGGTAAAAGGCAGCAGGGCGATAGTTAGAGAGACAGGTAGCTTGTATGCTGTTTTTGTGTAAAGGTATAATTGTTGCGTTCTTGAATGAGATTGGAAAATTACCAGAGCTGAGGGAGGACTTGAATATACTGTATGTGTGACTGTAGGGATTCGAGTAGGAGCAAGAGGTTTGAGGAGATGGGAAGAAATGTGGTCAAGAGGTAGAAGGTGAGAACGACATCAGCACCAACACTTCTGTGACAGAGGGAAAAGAGTCAAGCAAGGTTGGAGGAGAGTTAGGAGGAGGAGGTATAGGCACCAAAAACATAGATTGTAAGTTCATCTGGGCAGGGACTGTGTCTGTAAAAACTTCAATGTGCTGTAAAACACGCACTACACTGTAATTGTGAAGCGCTTTGAGTCCTATTGGAAGAAAAGCGCTATATGAAATAGTTATTATTCATATTATATTAAATAAAGTTATTAATATTTTTATTTATTTATAAAATGTTTTACGAGGAAGTAATACATTGAGAGTTACCGCTCTTTTTCAAGTATGTCCTGGGCATAGAGTTATGATGACAAATAGTACATGGTTACAAATACATAGTTACAGATGTCAACAGGGTATACATTATATACAAGACATTGCATCCACAGTTAAAGATAATATATATTGTAGGTGTAAGTAACAGTTACAGACCAGATTAAAATGTGAGACAGCTTTCGTTTTGAAAGAACTTAGACTGGTGACGGCTGTGAGAGTCTCCGGTAGATTGTTCCAGTTTTGGGATGCATGGTAAGAGAAGCAGGAGCAGCCGGAGACTTTGCTGAACCTTGGGACCATGAGCAGTCTTTTGCAGTCGGATCTCAGATGATAAGTGCTGCATGTGGAAGGGGTGAGGAGCTTGTTCAGATAGGCGGGTAGCTTGCCAAGAAAATATTTGAAGGCAAGACAGGAGAGATGAACTTTGCATCTAGACTCAAGTGATGACCAATCTTGTTCTTTGAGCATTTTGCAGTGATGTTTGTTGTAGTTGCATTGGAGAACAAAATGGCATATTGAATTGTAGAGTGTATCAAGTTTGCTAAGGTGAGTTTGGGATGCCAAGCCGTATACTATGTCCCCATAGTCGATAATTGGCATTAGCATCTGCTGTGCAATATGCTTTCTGACCAGCAGACTTAGGAAGTATTTGTTCCTATAAAATACACCTAGTTTGGCAAAGGTTTTGGATGTCAGGGTATCAATTTGCATCCCAAATGTTAAATGGGTGTCAAACCATATGCCCAAGTATTTAAAACTAGTAACAGGGGCTAAGTTGGTATTAGCATTGGTTCTGATCTGGAGCTCAGTTATTGGAAGCTTTACAAATGTAGCGTTGGACCCAAATACCATTGTTAGTCTTGTCAGTGTTTAAAAACAGTTTGTTTTGGGAAATCCAATTTTTAAGTCTCAAAAAGTCAGCCTGAAATGTGTGTTCAAGGTCCGAGTGGATAGGGCTGTTTGCATATAAGATTGTGTCATCTGCATACATGTGTATTGAAGTTCCCTTACAAGCTGTAGGAAGATCATTGATGAACACTGAGAAGAGTAGGGGCCCCAGAACAGAGCCTGGCGGAACACCACAGGTGATAGCCAAGGGGTTGGAGTTAGAACCTGAGATGGACACATGTTGGGATCTACTTGATAGGTAGGAATAAAACCAGTTTGAAGTATGCTTCCCTATTCCAGAGCACTGGAGTTTGTTAAGCAACATAACATGATCAACAGTATCAAAAGCCTTTGCAAAATCTAGGAATATTGCACCAGTGAGTTGTCCCCGTTCCATTCCACACTGGATTTAATTGCAAACTTTTAGGAGGGTAGTTACAGTGGAGTGTTTGGAGTGAAAGCGAGATTGGAATTGGCTAGGAAAATTTATCTTGGTATAGTAATCGCTTAGTTGGGAGTGAACACATTTTTCCATGACTTTGGATAGTATTGAGAGCAGAGAGATTGGCCTGTAGTTTGAGACAGTGTTTTTGTCCCCACTTTTGAAGATTAGGACAACTCTGGCAGTTTTCTAGGTTTTAGGGATATGTCCTGCAGACAGGATAGAGTTGACTATGGAAGCAATTGGTTTGGCAATGGCTGGGGCACCAAGTCTTAGGAACTTAGATTGCAGTAAGTCATGTCCACATTGGCTGCTTAGCTTTAATTTGAGGAGTGCTTGTGTGATCTCCTATAGGGAGGATACGAGGGGATGCCTTGACAAATAGATTCCACCTTTATCTTGAAGTAGTCAGCAAAATCCTGACGTGAAATGGAGGAAGAAAAACAGCTAACATGCAGTGAGGTAGAGAGATAAAGACAGAGATGAGGTGGCATAGGTTAGACTCATGAGAGTTGATTAGTGAAGAAAAGTAGGTTTGCTTAGTCTGTGAGAGGGCAGAGTTGAAACAGGATAGGATATATTTGTAGTGAAGGAAGTCTGCGAGAGTGGAAGATTTCCTCCAGAGGCGTTCAGAGGAACGAGTACAGGAACAAAGCATGTCTGAATGGCAATTTAGCTAAGGTCTGGGTCTAGAAGAGAACAACAAAGAAAAAGTGGGTATGTAGATCAAGAGAGGAAGATAGGGCAAAGTTGTAGTTCATGACAAGGTTGTCAGAGTCTGTAGCAGAGCAGAGAGAAGAGAGGGAGGAGCACAAAGTGGAGTCAAGTGCTGGTAGATTAATGGAAAACAAATATCTGCAGAAATGAGGGCAACATGGAGGTCAAGAAGAGGTAAACGAGAGAGAGTAAATTAGATGAGGTGATGGTCAGAGAGAGGAAAGGTGGAAAAGGAGAAATCAGAGAGAAGTTTTTTTTGTGAAAACCCAGTTCAGGTAGTGGCCATCCTTGTGGGTGCTGGTTGCAGTCCATTGGTGAAGACCAAAAGAAGAGGCTTGAGAGAGAAAGTGACAAGCCCAAGGGAGAGGGGTCATCAATATGGCAGTTGAAGTCCCCAAGGAGAAGAGAAGGGGTGTCTGAGGTTGATTGCAATAATATTTTTGAACGCACTAGACTTAGAACAATGCTAACAAAGTCAGAGGTGAACAAATGAAAGGTTAACTGTGCAGCACATACACTGAACAATAATGTAAGAGACATACATTTTCCATCTCATTCACTTTTTCCATGTTGAATTAGCAACACCGTGGGTATCCCAATCAGTAGAAACGAAGGTATATCCAGTACTCTGAACTTGGGACCATAAAATTTGGTGAGCTGACTTACTCAGGTCACCAAAGTTAACTTTGCAGCTAGTCAATATTGAGTCAGTTGGGTAACATAGAAACCTTTATCATTTATTTCCTAAATGGATTTTGAATATAGTAGGCCTGCCTAGTGAAAGAAAGATTTCCGCATTTTAGATCCTCTCTTGTTACCTGATTCCAGGACTTTGCCCATTGCAAACCTGAAATTGAAACTCAACGGTCTGCCAATACTCAATCTTACAAACCAGTGAATTCGCATGGCACACAAACTTAATTGCTGTACACTGTAAATGAGTGAGACAGCCTGTCAGTAACAGAAGCTGAAACGCAAATCTGTTAGAATTACTTCTAAAGAATATATGTATGTTTGTATGTATATCTTTATTTATATAGTGCCATATCTGATCTGCGTGTTATTCTCTCCAACACTGCTGCTGCATGCCCTGACCCTGCTGGGATAGGTAGGAGCCAGAATACATAGGTACCAGGATAAGGGCAATGGAAGGGATAAGGGCAATGGAATAGACGGGAAAAAGTAGTTTCTGGTCACTAAAACCCTATGCTCTGTAACTTTGAGGGGTAATTATGTTCAGAATGATCAAAGTGACTCATAACTCAACTCATAAAAGCTTGATTAGAATTTAGATTTACAGGAATTAGAATCAGGTGTCGCAAACTGATTAATTGCTCCAAAAAAGGTGCAAATTGTGTCATTTTGACTCTGCCTCACTTTACATTCATGTATCAAGATGCTGTGTTCCTGTTGTACTTCACATGCACCAATCAGTTTTGAGGAGTGGATATAGGAGGCATTAGAGGAGGTGATAGCGCAATTTTATTATGAGATATATCCGTTTTTTTACCTATAACTGATGCAGTCTTTGCATTAAATAAATCTACCAGGTCTAAGTTGGCGCTAACCTCAATAAAATTGAAAAATAATTTATTATTACAATAAAAAGACAACAATTCCACAAAAAAAGTATATAAAAATATTAGCAACAGTGGTACTTTACTTGTGCATTGTGTTCTTTGAATGTTTTGATATACTTTTGTGCGGAGTTGTTTTTTTGTAATAATAAATTCTTTATGATATTTTTTTGCATATGTCTGTGAGCTTCATACATTTCACACAGATGAAAATAGTTGATACCTATCCTCCTAAGAATGTTCCATTTGTCCACTATTAGGATGTCGTCATCTTATATTTGAATATCAAAAACAAGCATTTGGGCCTTTTTTTTTTTTTTTTAGAATAGGCTGATACTCCATCACAGGGAAGGGCTTCCTTGACATAGAAAAGAAGCCTTACAGAATACTGAAAGATGCTTTGTCTTTCAGCTTTTTAAACAGAGCTGTAGTCATAGTAAGTAAACAGGATTAATAAAACACATCTGTCTTGAGGGCTACTTAGGTTTTATCTTGCAGTGCAGATTGTTTTTAGCTGTTACTTGTGACGATATTTATATGACCCTGTAGTAATGTTTTAGGGGTTCTGGTAAGGATCGCTCTAGGTCCTATTGTTCGGCTGGCTCTTTTTGGATTTACAATTCATTTCTATCCTCACAAAGATTGAGAGCAAAGCTGGCCTGTCAACCTCAGGCTACGGCCCCAGTGCTTACTGCTGCATGTGTGCCTGGCTGCACATGCACAGATTACAGCCATGATCTGCGGTCTGTAGGGGAGTGATGGAATGTGCAGGGGGCGTAGCCAAGATGGGGGCGTGGCCATGGCGGGGCATAGCTGCCCTTCCATTGGCTGCCCACGGAGCACGTGATCGCGTCGCAGAAACACAAAATTCTTGTCTTCCCTGCTGGCGGATGTGCCATTGTGGGAGGGGAGCACATACAGAAGGAGCTACCGGGGCCTGCCTGAATAGAGGTGAGTGTCTGGCGCGTGCACCGCCATGACCACTGGGGACCCGGCCTTAATGTGGATCACAAGCTAAGTTTTAATTATTTATAAAAGGTTTTTACCAGGAAGTAATACATTGAGAATTACCTCTCGTTTTCAAGTATGTCCTGAGCACAGAGTTATAATGCCAAATACATGGTTACAAATACATAGTTACATTACGTGAACAGGGTATACATTATATACAAGACATTGCATGCACAGTTTAGATAATATATATTATAGGCGTATGTAACAGTTACAGAGCAGATTAAAATGTGAGACAGCTTTAGTTTTTAAAGAACTTAGACTGGTGGCGGCTGTGAGAGTCTCCGGTAGGTTGTTCCAGTTGTGGGGTGCACGGTGAGAGAAGGAGGAGCGGATGGATACTTTGCTGAACCTTGGGACCATGGACAGTCTTTTGAAATCGGATCTCAGATGATAAGTGCTGCATGTGGTAGGGGTGAGGAGCTTGTTCAGATAGAAGCTTGCAAGTAAAGTGAATAGTGAAAATACAGAGACCATACTGGTTGATTATATATCTTGAAAAAGGAGGGTCTGGCCTCCCAAAAGCTGCTCAATAAGCAGTTGCAGGTGATTTGGCTAAATACATTAATAACACCCTAATAGTGGTGCCCTCTAGGAGCGTGCTGCTACGGATTTAATTCGGCCCAACAGAAAATTTCAAACAAATATATAATCACTGCGCTTCTCCATGTAAGGAGCATGCAGCTGGCGAAGGGATTGGCCATACAAATGTGAAAAACAGAAAGTGAATCCCTGCGCTTCTCCCTTTGGGATAGCAATAAATGGGGAATAAATATATATGGTGTAAAAATCTATGATAAAGTCTCCTTTAGCCGAAGGGCAGCTAAAGGGTGTAAACCATTTGCTGCCGTTGGCTGATGTTTGGTGATGTTAAAGCTTCTCTATTTCAATCTGTAACTCACCAGCCCTTTATCCCGTTGCCAATTTTCCAACTCGATCTGTCCATTAAATGTCTGTGAATTGACTGTATTACCTCTGTTCTTTAATGTAACCATGTATTGTTATAACTCTGTGCCCAGGACATACTTGAAACCGAGAGGTAACTCTCAACTCTCAATGTATTATTTCCTGGTAAAACATTTTTATAACTAAAAATTAAAATTATTAATCCACAAAAGTAAAAAAAAAATGAATACACGCATGGGGTTTCATAGTTGTTTGAAAATAGCAGCTTGCAGCAGATGTTGACCATACTGTTGCTGATTTCACCAAATGGAGCAACAATGGAAAGTACTAAATATTTTCCAATAAATGCCTGTGATTATTTGTTATGACCAATGTATTGCTGGCACTTCTAGCATAGATGGGACAATATTGTCATAGGAGAAAAGCAATGACAGAACATGATAATAAGGAAAGAAAATAGTTAATACTAACAAGAGGACACAGGAACAGGCTAAGGAATTCCATGGTTTGCTTGTTAAATATCAATACTTAACGCTTCAACATAGTCTGCTTATATCAGCACTACTCAGTTTTGCCCCACACATCAGCCAGCTGTTTTCTAAGGACATGGTTCCCTATATCTGTAACTGTAAAGTTTCACTGCACTGTACAGGGAGAGAACCAGTATACGTGGATGTGGACTGCATATTGGCTCGGATGCAGATTTTATATCACTAGGATGTGAGAAATTAGGTCAAGAGAACAGGAACCTTAACCTGTACATGTAGCGCAGGACCACTGGAGTACAGTAATAAGAAAAACCAGCATAGATTGTTGAGGGATAGAGGACAGCGAGCCTCAGTTAACAGAAATCAAGGTGATCACAGATTAGTTTGAAGCCAGCCCTCTTCCATTCCTTTATTGTGACAAGAAAGAAAACATTTTGAACCGTCGGTACTAGCCAACATTTTTTTCATTCACCAGAATAAAACAAACTAATAAAATAATAACTTATTTAAAATTATTATGACAACCTCTTCAGTGTCACATGGGTCTGGTTGCTGGCGCTTCTGTCACTAAAAAGGTTTAATGAAATTAGAATAAAGGTGATTTTCCCCATTCAGCCTCCCATACTCGTTTCCTTAGGCCTCCTGTTTTTTCTCTTTTAATTTGCTTTAAATTCCCTTTCCATCACTTTATGCCTTATCTCTCTCCAACATGTTCACCTTTTTCTTTATTATTGCTTACCACTTTTCTAAACCTCCCCATTCTCTCTCACCTCTGCTCTGCTTTAAAATCCTGCGGTCTGCCTAAGGGCTCCCCTCATTGCCGTGTTGTGAAAGTTGTGGTCATAATACTGTAGGATGTGGAATGCACAAAGAGGGAGTAACATTGACAACTGTTGCAGTGAGTGACAGCACTGATGCTGCCAACTGATTACATTAGTTTCTCCAGGGCTGTTCTCTGGCAGCTGCAGGTTGTACCCCAAAGGATCGTTTACAGTGTGGCTCTAGTAGGGAGGTACGGTAGCACAGAGCTCTCACCCTGTCAAGTTTCTTGGTCCCCGTTGATGACCAAAAATGGAATCCCTGGTTTGCATGTTAAAATGAGCCATTGTCAAAATGACACAAAGATGTAAAAGGGTGGTGACAGGTGTACAAAATTAGAAATGATCTTGGAAAACTAAAAGGCGGGTCATGGATGTGGCCACTGTAATATGTTCAAAATTTTATCATTATGAACTTGGCTACAAAAAAAGCAGAATTCAAATACAATTTCAAGAGGAGAGAGCTTTTAGCCACCAAAAGAAACTGACCCAATAGAAGCTTGATAATGTAATTATGTGCTGGGGATTCTAGGTTGTAGAGGCATCTAAATCAAGAACGGATCTTATGTTCCCTGAGTTAACGCCACATCCACACAGCTAATTATATGGAAAAACAACGGCCAAAATTCATGTAATTGGAATAGAGTTAACATTAGCCTACATTATTGTGGGATTATATTACATTATCTTACAAATAAGGTACTTTATGCATGCCATGGTGTTGCTCCTATTGAGACCCTGAAATCGGGCCTTGCTGGAGTGGAGAGAGACAAAAGTGAAGAGGGAAATAACAGTATCTTATTTAAATCATGCCTAACTGTGGAGTTACACATATCCAGACAATGCAAAAGCCCTGCAGTATTTCAGGGTCTGGATTTGAGTAACCCTAGTTTTGCTATGACTTAAATAACATCTCAGCGTTAACCTTAACAGACTTTAGTGCAGGAACCCCGGGGTTCCGCGAGCACCCGTCAGGGGTTCCGCGGCCGCCAGGGGGGAGAGCAGGGACAACTCTCCCAGCTGTCCCAGGCCCGGCGGCACGCCACGCAGCAGTGACCCGGTGGCTTCCGAGCTCTACAGCAGCAGCTGCCCAGTCACTGCTAGCCTTCCTCTCCCTGTTCCTGCCAGCGCCAGAAGTCGCGTCAACTTCCGGCTAACAGGAGGAAGAGGAAGGATCGGGTAAGAGCGCGCTGTCAGCTCCAGTAAAAAGTGTGTTTGTGTGTGTGCGCATAAGTGACGGGGAGTGGGTGTGTGGAAGTGTGTGCATGTGTGTGTGTGTAAGTGAGAGGGGGAGGGTGTGTGTGTGTGCGTGTGTGTGTGTGTGTGTAAGTGAAAGTGAGAGGGGGAGTGTGTGTGTGTGTGTGTGTGTGTGTGTGTGTGTGTGTGTGTGTGTGTGTGTGTGTGTGTGTGTGTGTGTGTGTGTGTGTGTGTGTGTGTGTGCGAGAGAGAGAGAGAGAGAGAGAGAGAGAGGGTGTGTGTGTGTGTGTGTAAGTGCGTGAGGGATTGTGTGTGTGTGTGTGTGTGTGTGTGTGTGTGTGTGTGTGTGTGTGTGTGTGTGTGTGTGTGTGTGTGTGTGTGTGTGTGTGTGTGTAAGTGAGTGGGGGAGTGTGTGTGTAAGTGAGTGGGGGAGTGTGTGTGTAAGTGAGTGGGGGAGTGTGTGTGTAATTGAGTGGGGGGGTGTGTAGGGGGGAGCGTGTGTGTGCGTGTAAGTGAGAGGGGGAGTGTGTGTGTGTATAGAAGAGAGAGTGAGACTAAGGGAGAGGGAGTGTGAGGGGGAGTGTAATAGAGGGAGTGTGAGAGACATGAGGGTGCGAGGAGAGGTCGGCGAGAAACGGGTGTGAGGGGGAGCGAGAGATGGGTGTGAGGGGAGGGGGCAGCGAGAGATGGGGAGGGGTGGGTGAAAGACGGGTGTGAGGAGAGGGTGGGCGAGAGAAGGGGGTGAGGGCTGTGGTTCCCCATAATTTCACAATCGAATTCTGGGGTTCCTTAACCAAACAAAGGTTGAAAAACACTGCTTTACTGCATAGAGAATACTGTATAGAAATGCCTCATTTGCCTATCACGTGCATCTCATTATCACTAACATCCATTATAGTTGACGCAATGCTCTGTATGAAAGAAAACATGGCTTAATGTTACACAATTGTCCTTAGTGGAGTTATTAACTTATCTTAACATCACGTTAATTAGCCTAATGGTGCTTAGTGCACCTTGTCCTGGGAGATCCAAGAGTCTCTCCCCTTTTGCCGGGATTCACTAAGCACTGATGCATGGTATCGCATTAACTCCAGTCAATGGCAGTTAACTCCTATATGGGAGATACCAGACACTTAGGGCTAGATCCACAAAGCTCTGTTTAATCAGGATTAAAAGCATGACGCAACCCCAAACAGGAACAGACATTATGTTCCCTGAGGTTAACACATATCCTCATAGCAAATTATATACAAAACAACGGCCGTTCTACATTTCATTAGCATAGGCTTAATGTCACAGTTTTGCAGCATAAAATTGCATTATCTTCTAATAATCTGGTGTTGCGTATGTTTTACAGTTACTCCAATCCAGATCCTGAAGTAGGTCTTTAACTTTAGTTAAGAAAGAGAGGATAGGAGAGGGAAATAACTTGGGTATGAGATAAATAAGTGTTTTTGTTTACCTAACTGTAGTTACACTCCCACAGATGCTGTAAAAGCACCATCTCAGGGTCTAGATGTAACACCAAATGTAGGTATGACCTGACTAATGTAGCAGTAAGTCCCAGCGTTACATATAACAGACTTTAATGCACAGAAGATGATATATAAATGCCTCGTGTGCATCTCATTATCACTATCATCATTATAGTTCATTCTATGCTCTTTATGGAATAAAACACGCCTTAATGTTACATTATTGTCCTCAGTTGATACAGCGTTACTGTTAATGGGATGTTGGCTTGGGTTACCAGACACTTAGGGCTAGATCCACAAAGCTTTGTTTAATCGGGATTAATAAACATGACAAAACCCAAAACAGGAATGGACATTATATTTCCTGAGGTTAACACGTATACTAAAAGCTAATAATAAGCAAAAATAACAGCCGTTCTACATTGCATTAGGCACAAAAATGAAGGAAAGGAGGAGCACACAGGAGACTTGATTTGAGTTTTGAAAAACTTCAATAAAGGTGTTCACAGCATCAGAGCTTTAGTACAGATAACGTTTCAGGACTAATGTGTCCCTTCCTCAGACCCAACACCTCTCAATTAACAGTGGTGTGCCATTTATTTCTATGATTGCTCCTACATTGCATTAGCATAGGCTTAACATCACATTAGTGTAGCATAACTTTGCATTATCTTTCAATGATCTGACGTTACTTGTGTCTTAGCGTCACTCCGATCCAAACCCTAAAATAGGGTTTTAACTGCAATTGAAAAAGAGAGGACAGGAGAGGGAAATAATGACGGGAAAATAATACTATGTTGGCTAACCTGTACTTAAATCTGTGGTGCCACCCATCCAGACCACGTAAAATCCATATTTCATGCCTAGATGTGAGTAACACCCAATGTAGCTATGACCTAAGTAACGTAACATGAAGTCCCCACATTAATCTGAGCAGACTTCTGTGTATATGCAATGCTATGGTAACAGTCCATTTGCATGCTATTTGCATCTCATTATCACTAACAGATATTTTAGTTACTGCAATGCTCTTTTCAGGAGGAAAAATAACTTAATGTTACTACTTTATTATCATTTGCAAGTACACAGTAAGTGTTACTGTGACATTACATTAGGTTAATGTCACGTTAAGTGACTTAACAGCTGTGTGGATCTAGGCCTTAGTCTCAAGTGAGACATCACAGACACAAATACTCAGATGATCTAGACAAACATTCTCATGTGAGTGAGACCCAAACATTGATCCTCAGGTGAGTGAGACCCAAACATTGATCCTCAGGTGAGGGAGACCCAAACATTGATCCTCAGGTGAGTGAGACCCAAACATTGATCCTCAGGTGAGGGAGACCCAAACATTGATCCTCAGGTGAGGGAGACCCAAACATTGATCCTCAGGTGAGTGAGACCCAAACATTGATCCTTATGTGAGGGAGACCCAAACATTGATCCTCAGGTGAGTGAGACCCAAACATTGATCTTCAGGTGAGTGAGACCCAAACATTGATCCTCAGGTGAGTGAGACCTAAATATTGATCCTCAGGTGAGTGAGATTCCACAGATCCCGAGGTTAGTGCAATCTCAGATACAGATCCCCAGTCTACTTAAATCTCATAGTCTCAGCTACGTAGGTTCCCAGAGGCACAGTCTCAGGAGAGGTCCCTCAACTTCTTTCTAATCTTCAAAGTAAGATCCTACAACTACAGTCTTAGGCCGCGATGATAGTGTGGGTGACGGTGCATGCGATTCCGCACGCTGTGTGAACAACATGCATAAATCTATACGGGCCGGCCATAATGCGCGCTGAAGAGCGACTGTGCAGCAGATTTTTCAAAAGACAATTTTTTTTGTATTTTAGCGCAACAGCCGCGTCACGTGTGCAGTTCAGCCAACGAGGGCAAGCCAGCCTGGTGACGCGTCCGCCACGCCTCCCTATCGCCTCCAGCCCTAGTGCACCCATCACTCAGGCAACAGGCGCGCGCTCTATAATCTCCGCCTAGGGATCCCAACAGTCTAATAGTAAAATGTGAATAATAGTGAATCTTCAGCAGAGATTCATTCCAAAATGGACTTAATCATATAAAAAGTAAAGGAACTTCTCAAGGAGAGAAAGATGCGTCGCACAGCACAAAAATAGATGAAGGCTGATGTGGGATAAAAATAAGCTTTATTTGCACAAGGTGCAAGCGAGTCCTCTTTACGCGTTTCGGCCTGGAAGTTCCTGCTGGCTTGCGGTTTCCTTCACTGAGTCTGCCTGTATCGCCTGGGTCTAGAAGATTTACTTTATCTTTATCTTGCACCAGCAGGACTATGCTATATTCTGAGCGCCTGGAGGGTTAATCGGATGATTCACCCGTTTGTATGTTAATCATATAAAAGGTGCCTAAATTAATATTCCATTAAATTGAAACAAAATTCAGATAAATTAGTGAACAAGAAAAAGTCTGAACTATGTATAACTTGCTTCAAATTAATATGGCAAAGTGCTCCAGATGCGCACTTCATAACACTCTTTTTCATACTAACTAGTCCATGCAGAATCACTTCATTCTTTAGACACGCTCATAATATCCAACTGCATTTTTTTCTTAATTACAGAGACAGACTAGCTGGTCCAAATGAATCCTTCACGCCATTCATTTATGTTTTTTAAATAGTACTGTATCTTTTAAGATCTCCAAATCTATTTAGCCTGTGAGAGGTTTGTTGCGGTGAAAAGACCAGCGTGTGACAATAATTTGGGGAGAACAGTTCCATTTTTTCCCCCGAGTTCTACTGAAGACTTTCTTCCTGCTCCTATCTCTGTTTCTACCTTCATGCTCCTATCTCTGTTTCTATCTTCCTGCTCCTATCTATCTTCCTGCTCCTACCTCTGTTTCTATCTTCCTGCTCCTACCTCTGTTTCTATCTTCCTGCTCCTATCTCTGTTTCTATCTTCCTGCTCCTATCTCTGTTTCTATCTTCCTGCTCCTACCTCTGTTTCTATCTTCCTGCTCCTACCTCTGTTTCTATCTTCCTGCTCCTACCTCTGTTTCTATCTTCCTGCTCCTATCTCTGTTTCTATCTTCCTGCTCCTATCTCTGTTTCTATCTTCCTGCTCCTACCTCTGTTTCTATCTTCTTGCTCCTACCTCTGTTTCTATCTTCCTGCTCCTACCTCTGTTTCTATCTTCCTGCTCCTACCTCTGTTTCTATCTTCCTGCTCCTACCTCTGTTTCTATCTTCCTGCTCCTACCTCTGTTTCTATCTTCCTGCTCCTACCTCTGTTTCTATCTTCCTGCTCCTACCTCTGTTTCTATCTTCCTGCTCCTACCTCTGTTTCTATCTTCCTGCTCCTACCTCTGTTTCTATCTTCCTGCTCCTACCTCTGTTTCTATCTTCCTGCTCCTACCTCTGTTTCTATCTTCCTGCTCCTACCTCTGTTTCTATCTTCCTGCTCCTACCTCTCTTTCTATCTTCCTGCTCCTACCTCTGTTTCTGTCTTCCTGCTCCTACCTCTGTTTCTGTCTTCCTGCTCCTACCTCTGTTTCTATCTTCCTGCTCCTACCTCTCTTTCTATCTTCCTTCTCCTACCTCTGTTTCTATCTTCCTGCTCCTACCTCTGTTTCTATCTTCCTGCTCCTACCTCTGTTTCTATCTTCCTGCTCCTACCTCTGTTTCTATCTTCCTGCTCCTACCTCTGTTTCTATCTTCCTGCTCCTACCTCTGTTTCTATCTTCCTGCTCCTACCTCTGTTTCTATCTTCCTGCTCCTACCTCTGTTTCTATCTTCCTGCTCCTACCTCTGTTTCTATCTTCCTGCTCCTACCTCTGTTTCTATCTTCCTGCTCCTACCTCTGTTTCTATCTTCCTGCTCCTACCTCTCTTTCTATCTTCCTGCTCCTACCTCTGTTTCTGTCTTCCTGCTCCTACCTCTGTTTCTGTCTTCCTGCTCCTACCTCTGTTTCTATCTTCCTGCTCCTACCTCTGTTTCTATCTTCCTGCTCCTACCTCTCTTTCTATCTTCCTTCTCCTACCTCTGTTTCTATCTTCCTGCTCCTACCTCTGTTTCTATCTTCCTGCTCCTACCTCTGTTTCTATCTTCCTGCTCCTATCTCTGTTTCTATCTTCCTGCTCCAACCTCTGTTTCTATCTTCCTGCTCCAACCTCTGTTTCTGTCTTCCTGCTCCTACCTCTGTTTCTATCTTCCTGCTCCTACCTCTGTTTCTATCTTCCTGCTCCTACCTCTGTTTCTATCTTCCTGCTCCTATCTCTGTTTCTATCTTCCTGCTCCTATCTCTGTTTCTAATAACAACGCTCTTCTGCAGCAGGATAGATATGCTGTCCAAGTTTTTACTACAAGAGATAAAACAACTATAACCACCGTGTCTTTTTTTTTTTTTTTACTGATTCAGTTATATTACAACTCTAATTACAGATCCACGTGTATAACTAAGACATATTGTAATATGATTAAGAAAAATACAAACAGAAATGTGGTGCTGGAGTGTACAAAATCCCAACGAGATTTACTCTTGCAATGCACTTCTTTCCTTTTCCGTCTCTACAGGCATACCCCGGTTTAAGGACACTCACTTTAAGTACACTCGCGAGTAAGGACATATCGCCCAATAGGCAAACGGCAGCTCGCGCATGCGCCTGTCATCACGTCCTGAACAGCAATACCAGCTCCCTACCTGTACCGAAGCTGTGCGCAAGCGGGGAGACTATAGAGCCTGTTACAAATGCGTTATTTACATCAGTTATGCACGTATATGACGATTGCAGTACAGTACATGCATCGATAAGTGGGAAAAGGCAGTGCTTCACTTTAAGTACATTTTCATTTTACATACATGCCCTGGTCCCATTGCGTACGTTAAAGCGGGGTATGCCTGTACTCACCTATTTTAGTTTGACTATTTCGTTATGGCAGAATAATGCATTTTAAAATGTATTTCAATTTAAAACGAATAAGAAGCTTTGCTGCTACTGTATGACAAGTAAGCACTTTAAAGATTGCCATGTGGGCTCCTAATTCTTGATGAGTGTTTGTGGTTATCACACAACTGCTTGATTGACTTTAACAGAAGTAATAATGGATGTCGCATCACGGCACTTTATTGTTGCCCAACTTTTATTTCTGCTAATGGCCCTGCTTTAAATGTGTTGGTATCCAATCCCTGCTGACATTAGTAGGGTTATGTGAGTTTCTCTTTATATGAAGGAGATGCCACTTAGAGTTGCTTAACTTTTATCTATCACACACACACCCTCGGGCAAGATTCCCACAAACACCCTCGGGTGAGATTCACACACACTCGGTGAGATTCACACACACACAACATCAAATAATATCAAGACCCACACCCTTGGATAGTATCCAGACACACACCCTTGGATGAGATCCCAGACACACACCGCACACAATATCCAGACACAACCCCTCAGATAAGATCTCAGGCACACATCGTCAGATGAGATAGTTTGGGGTTAGATTCCAGTGGCATTAAGGTCAAATCCCCGAGAAACACACCATCAGGTGAGATCCCAGACACACACCATCAGGTGAGATCCCAGACACACACCCTCAGCTGAGATACCAGACACACACCCTCGGGGGAGATCCCAGACACACACCCTCTGGGGAGATCCCAGACACACACCCCCAGATGAGATCCCAGACACACACCATTGGATGAAATCCCAGCTACAGCCCATTGGATGAGATCCCAGACACACACCCTTGCATAATATCCAGACCCACACCATTGGATGAGATCCCAGACACACACCCTCGGATAAGATCCCAGACACACACCCTTGTATAATATCCAGACACACACCATTGGATGAGATCCCAGACAAACACCTTCAGATAAGATCCTAGGCAAAGACTTTCGGAAAAGATTTTTTTAAAAAGCCACACCCTTGCATAATATCCATACATACACCATTGGATGAGATCACTGATACAAATACTCACATAATATCCAGACACACACCCTTGAGTAAGATCCCAGACACACACTCTCGGATAAGATCCCAGACACACCATCAGATGAGATATTTTTGGGTTAGATTCCAGTGGCATTCAAGTTACAAAATCCCTGGCGCGTTTTAGGTAAGAGATCATAGGCACTCATGAGAACTCAGGCACAGGTACTAAATATAGATGAAGATTCCAGACACACATCCTCAGTTGAAGTCTGAGAATGCAGACCCTCAAGCTCGATTGAAATCTCAGAATGCTAATGCCCATATTTACTAATTGGTGCCATAACACACATTTCAATAGGCCATAAATTGTCTTCTGGCAACAGAAGGTGTCTTATTTCATACCACAATTTACTAACTATGGGCCTGAGCCTCAAAGTAAGATCCTAGAAAAAAAAATCTCAGTGGGGATCCCAATAAACATCTTGAGGTTGGATGACAAACATGTAGTCGTGAAACCCTGAAAATAATTGAGTCAAAAAATAATGCCTGTGACAAAATCTTAGACACAGTGTTTAGATAAGATCCTGAACACAAACCCTCTGGTCACATCGCAGAAACAGCCATTCACATGATCTCAGAAAATTTGCATCTGGGGAGAGATCCCAGACATAAATCTAGAGATACCAGATCTTAAGCCTCAAGTGAGAGATCCCAGAGACACAACATCAATTGGTGAGAGATTTAAGACACACATCTTCAGTTAAAATCATTAGGTGAGTGAGGTCCCTGACACAGATCCTCATGTGAGTGAAATCTCAGACCCATAACCTAGGATCCCAGACACCTCCTTGGGTGAGGTCACAAGCCCCTCACTATTTGCTCTAATCCCAGACACTTACCCTCAAAATAAGATCTCAGAACCACAGTCTCTGTAGTGACCACCAATCAAAGTACTTTTCTTTTCTAAACTGCATCAGATCCATAAGCAAAGTAATGCAATTGAAAGCAAGGGGGATTTATTTCCCATTTGGAAAATCCGGCATTAGCTGTGGAGCTGGGAAACTTTGTTAAACATACCCCTTAGTCCTTTATGATATCCTGAAAATATCGCCTTAAGCAAGATCCCAGAAACATGCCCAGTTGGAAGATCCCAGATACAATCCTTCAAATGAAATCCTGGAGACCTAGATCAGATCCCCCCCCCCCCCCCAAAAAAAAACACCCTAATATCCCAGACACCCAACAAAAGGAGAAAAACATGTCACATACATGTAACCTCAGGTGAGATCCCAGACACACAACCCCAGGTGGCACATCACCTTGGACATCCATCTTCAGATCCAACTCCCCCAGACCCTTTACCTCAGGTGACTTTCTTGCGAGCTACACTGCACTGAACATGACCCCCAGGTCTGGCATACCCAGAGCTCCAGACACATAGCAAACCTCCCGTGCCCAGGATACCCTCTATAATAATAATAATAATAATAATAATAATAATAATACCCTCTCACCTGTTCAGGGCCCTGGAAGCAGATCCTGCACTGCGGGGTCCTCATGCCACTATCGATACTGCTGCCCAGGGACACGGCGTCCAGCGCAGCCCCAATCCGCCCGTCCTTCTCCTCCAGCCCCAGGCTGCGGGGTCTGGGCTCGGCCCCATAATATTCCTCCTCGTCATCCCGGGAGGAGCAGTCCGCAAAGGGCGGCCACCCGCAGCCCCCCACCCCGAGCCCCCGCATGGCCTGGCCCGGCTCCGGCTCGCTCCGCCCGGGTGTCCCGGGTCGGGTCAGCACCAGGACCTTCAGTTCATTGAAGAACATGCGGAGCCGGTACTTAAACATCATTCACCGGCCGGGGGGCCAGGGGTCCGGTGAGACCCAGCGCACACCGAGGCAGGTCCCAGTAGCGCAGGCATGGACTCCGGTACCGAGTGACCCAATGCAAGTGGGCTGCTGATCTCCCTCCTGTGGTTCCGTGTGCCAGGGAGGAGGGTGCGCTGCATGGGGTTAGCTAAGGGCAGGTCGCTGTGGTTTAGGAGGGTCTGAGGGGGGGGGGGGAGCAATAAGGTGTAGCCACAGATCCCTTAAACAAAGGTAGGGGCAAACAAAGGATCCGGAGGCACAAATCAAACAATAATAGGACCAAACGTGAGGGTGTTTGATGGTCTAGGGTGGGAACATGAAATTAACCCCACATGCAGTGGCAAGTGTTAATTGTTGGGGGAGTGGGGGGGTGGGGGGTGCGCAACCCTAAGGCCAGGAGCAGAAACACCTCTAAAGGTGCCTGCAGGGTGTGGGGAATGAGCTGCTGCTTCCAATCCAGGGGAGATGTGGCAAGGCGCAGGGACGGCAGGGGTTAAAATACAATGCAATGTACGAGGAAGCGTTCAACGTGGATGTGGGGTGAGGAGGGAGAAGGGGGAACCTGGCGGCTTGGGGTAACCAGATCCCTCTGTCCATTCTGCCATGTGAAGGGAGAGAGCAGCCCCTTCCCTGCTCCCCGGAGTGAACAATGAGCAGGAGGGTGCGGGGGTGCGGGGGTGCTGGGGGGGGGGGGGGGACATGCAATCCGGGCAAATCAACCAGCCCAAACACCAAGCAAAAAGAGATCTGTATAATCCATTGATGAAGACAAAAAGAGAGGCAACGAATCTGGATACAGTAGCAAGGTGGATCTCCTCCCGCCGGCGAGTCTTCCCTCCTCCTCCCCCTCCTCGCTGTCTCTTCCTTCTCCTCGGGTGAAACACACAGGGCTCCTCTTTTGTCTCAGCTCTCAGCATCCCCAGCCTGCTCTGCCTGGCCATCCACCCAGCCCAGATCCAGCCGGGGGACCCGCATCACCAGCGGCTGATCGCTGCATCTTGCTGTGAAGCCACCTCACTGTGAAACAAAGACTATGGGTAGATTAGAAGTGCGATGCACGGATTAATAATACATGGATAATACCTATGGCATTAATAAAACAGCTTCCATTTAGGCAGCAAGATGCTGCTTCACGTCCCCTGCTGATTTCTACATCAATTTTTGCATTAAAATAAAAAGAATATATATATGTGTGTGTGTGTATATATATATACACATACATATGTTTATACATATTCATGTCATGCATGGATCCTTACCACTCATAGTTTTGTGGGTCCAAGTGGTGTATTCTATACACACAGAAGCAAAATGAAAATAAAATAAATATATATAGGTGTGTATTTATTGCAATCAGCAGTGGCAGAAATGGATGGCTAGGAGCTGAGGGCTGGATAAATATGGCTTCTTCTTCCGGTATGGCATGTTAAATAAAACATTTTTTGTAGAGAGTATGTTTTTGTGTGGCGGGGCTGGGATGTGATCCTCGGTTGTGCTGCGCATCTGCAGCTGGGTGAGGGATCTCGGGGACCTGACGTGCTCACTCACGTGGGAGTGGGAGTGGGGCGGGAGATCTGAAAGGGAGCAGCCAGTCCCTTGCTGCTGTACCTGTTCTGGGCTGTCACTGTGTGAAAATGGAGAGGATGCACATTGCCTGGTGTGAGCGGCTAGTGCTGCAAGGACACAGGATAACAATTACAATAAGGAAGTGTCTATTTACCTGGCAGCCGGGTCTATAATCTTCTCCATCTCCCTTTTATGGCCGACAATGATTTCCTCCCAGATTATTGGATCTCGGAGAGTGCTGGTTAGGGTGGGGCTGGTATATTAGGGTAAGGATGGGGCTGGTATATTAGGGTAAGGGTGAGGCTGGTATATTAGGGTAAGGATGGGGCTGGTATATTATGGTTAGGATGGGGCTGGTATATTAAGGTAAGGATGGGGCTGGTATATTAGGGTAAGGATGGGGCTGGTATATTAGGGTAAGGATGGGGCTGGTATATTAAGGTTAGGATGGGGCTGGTATATTAGGGTAAGGGTGAGGCTGGTATGTTAGGGTAATATTAGGGTAAGGGTGAGGCTGGTATATTAGGGTAAGGATGGGGCTGGTATATTAGGGTAAGGATGGGGCTGGTATATTAAGGTTAGGATGGGGCTGGTATATTAGGGTAAGGGTGAGGCTGGTATGTTAGGGTAATATTAGGGTAAGGGTGAGGCTGGTATATTAGGGTAAGGATGGGGCTGGTATATTATGGTTAGGATGGGGCTGGTATATTAAGGTTAGGATGGGGCTGGTATATTAGGGTAAGGGTGAGGCTGGTATTTTAGGGTTAGGGCTAGGATGGGACTGGTATATTATGGTTAGGATTAGTCTGGTATTAGAGTTAGGATGAGGCTGATATATTGGGGTTAGGGTGAGGCTGGTATATTAGGGTTAGGATGAGGCTGGTATATTAGGGTTAGGATGAGGCTGGTATATTAGGGTTAGGATGAGGCTGGTATATTAGGGTTAGGATGAGGCTGGTATATTAGGGTTAGGATGAGGCTGGTATATTAGGGTTAGGATGAGGCTGGTATATTAGGGTTAGGCTGGTATGTATATATGTCTTTATTTATATAGGGCCATTAATATACATAGCGCTTTGCAGCAGTAATACACGTGACAATCATATAAATAATAAATAATATAAATAAAACTTAAAGGGGAGAAGTGCTTCAGACATAAAAGTAACATTTAGGAAAATGAGTCACTGCTCCGTAGAGCTTACAATCTAATTTGTTGGTAGGGAGAATGTACAGACACAGTAGGAGGGCGTTCTGATAAGTGTGTCTGCAAGGGTCCAAGGTTAATGCATGGGGTGTTAATTATAAGTCATGGAGCTATTCATATGCTTCCTTAAGCAGGTGTGTTTTAAGGTGGGTCTTAAAGGTGGATAGAGAGTGTGCAAGTCGGATATTGAGGGGAAGGTCATTCCAGAGGTTTGGGGCAGTCAGTGAGAAAGGTTTAAGGCGAGAGAGGGCTTTAGATACAAAGGGGGTAGAGAGGACACATCCTTGAGTAGAACACAAGAGTCGGAGGAGCAGAAGTGGGTAAAGCTTTAAAATTGAGGAGGAGAATCGTGTGTGTGATATAGGATTTGACAGGAAGTCAGGAGAGGGATTTCAGCAGGGGAGACGCTGAGACAGATTTTGGAAAGAGTAGAGTGATTCTGGCAGCAGCATTTAGGATAGATTGTAGGGGAGACAGGTGAGAGGCAGGAAGGCCAGACAGCAGGAGGTTACAGTAGTCGAGATGGGAGAGAATGAGGGTCTGTGTCAGAGATTTTGCAATCAAGCAACAGAGGAAAGGGCGTATCTTGGTAATATTGCGGAGGAAAAAACGACAGTTTTTTGCTACCTTTTGAATGTGAGAAGAGAATGTGAGAAAGGAGTCAAGTGTTACCCCTTGGCAGCGTGTTTGGGCTACTGGGTGAATGGTAGTACTTCCAACACTAATGTGGAGGAGGAAATGGGGCCGGGTTTGGAAGGAAGTATGAGGAGCTCTGTTTTTGCCATGTTAAGTTTAAGTTGGTGGAGGACCATCCAGGATGATATAGCAGAGAGACATTCAGAAACTTTAGTTTGTACACCAGGAGTAAGGTCAGGGGTAGAAAAGTATATTTGTGTGTCATCAGCATAGAAGTGATATTTGAACCCAAGAGATGTGATTAGGTCACCTAGAGAGAGTGTGTAAAAAGAAAAGAGAAGGGGTCCCAGGACAGAGCACTGGGGTACCCCCACAGAGAGATCGATAGAGGAGGAGGAGGTGTTTGCAAAAGAGACACACAGTACGATGGGAGAGGTAGGATGAGATCCAGGATAGAGCTTTGATACAAATGCCAAAAGTATGGAGAATGTGAAGGAGAAGAGGGTGGTCCACAGTATCAAATGCTGCAGTGAGGTCGTATTTCCAACAGTAATGTGGAAGGAGGTAGTAGGGCCAGGTTTGGGAGGAAGTATAAGGAGCTCTGTTTTTGCCATGTTAAGTTTCAGTCGGCAGATGGCTATCCATGATGATATTCCAGAGAGACATTCAGAAACTTTGGTCTGTATAGCAGGTGTAAGGTCAGGGGTTGAAAGGTAAATTTGTGTGTCGTCAGCATAGAGGTGATATTTAAACCCAAAAGATATGATTAGGTCAGCTAGAGAGAGTGTGTAAAGAGAAAAGAGAAGGGGTCTCAGGACAGAGCCCTGGGGTACCCCCACAGAGAGATCGATAGAGGAGGAGGTGTTAGCAAAAGAGACACTGACGATGGGAGGTAATAGGAGATCCAGGATAGAGCTTTGTTCCGAATACCAAGAGTATGGAGAATGTGAAGGAGAAGAGGGTGGTCCACGGTGTCAAATACTGCAGAGAGGTCGCGTAATATGAGAAGAGTGTAATGACCTCTGTCTTTGGCAGCATGGAGGTCATTAGTTATTTTAGTGAGGGCTGTTTCAGTGGAGTGATCAGTGCGGAAGCCAGATTATAGAGGGTCTAGGAGAGAATAAGTGTTGAGAAAATGGAGCAAGCAAGAGAATACAAGACGTTCATGGAGTTTAGAGACAAAAGGCAGGAGGGAGGCAGGTCGATAGTTAGAAAAACAGGTAGGGTCAAGCTTGCTATTTTTGAGTAATTGTATGACTGTTGCATGTTTGAAGGAAAAGGAAAAGGTACCAGAGTAGAGGGAGGAGTTAAAAATGTGTGTGAGTATAATGATTGTAGTAGGAGCAAGAGGTTTTAGGAGATGAGAAGGAATGGGGTCAAGAAGGCAGGTGGCAGAGGGAGAAGAGGAAATCAGCAACGACACATCCTCCTCTGTGACAGTGGATAAAGAGTCAAGGAATGCAGGAGGAGAGTTAGGAAGAGGTGTAGAATGGGAGGAGGATACAGAGGGGATGGCCTGACGTATGGATTCCACCTTTTCCTTGAAATAGTCGGCAAAGTGCTGAGGTGAGATGAAGGAAGAAGAACAGGCAGCAGAGGGTTGTCTGAGTAGGGAGTCAAAGTCAGAGAAGAGTTGGTGTGTATTAGATTGTGCGTGTTGATTAGTGAAGAAAAGTAGGTTTGTTTAGCCTGAGAGATGGCAGATTTGAAACAGGATACCATGAATTTGTAGTGAAGGAAGTCTGCGAGAGTGGGAGATTTCCTGCAGAGGAAAGGTTTGGAGGAACGCAGCATGCGTGGGAATTTAGTCAGGGTCTGGGGTTCAAAGGGCGAGAAGGGCAGAGAGAAAGCGGGGCATGTAGATCAAGAGAGGAGGATAGGGCAGAGTTGTAGTTCCTGACCAGGTTGTCAGGGTCTAGAGCAGAGCTGAGAAGGAGAGGGAAGAGCGTAAAGTGGAATCAAAAGCTGGTAGGTTAATAGAGCGCAGGTCTCTGCAGAACCGTGGGGTAGATGGAGGTGGAGAAGGGGAGAAGTGAGAGAGAGAACAAGAGGTGAGGTGATGGTCAGAGAGAGGAAAAGGGGAAATGGAGAAAGTAGAGAGAGAAAAGTTTTTAGGGAAAACCAGGTCTAACTAGTGGTCATTCTTGTGGGTGCTGGCTGCACTCTATGTAATGGAGTGCTCACCACAAACAGGGCGCGACCGTGGGGTCGAGGTGGGGATTGTAAAGACACCAACCTCCAGCCACGAGAGCGCGACCCGAGTGTAGATTGGTAGTGGGTAGCCTGGTCGGGATTATAGAGGTCAGAGTCGTAGAAGGTACTTGCAGAGGTCGGGGTTGGAGAGGTGCGGATTGTCGAAGGTAATACCGGTGTTAGGAGAGGACGTACGGAGTCCAGATGAAGCCACGGTCAGACAAGCAGGAGCCAGGAACTGGTGTAAAAGGTACAAGACAAGGAGGCAAGGATAGCAGTAAGCACTTTGCACTGAATGAAGTCTTATGCTCAGCCATCCTGCCAAGGGGCTGTCTGAGCATAAATAGTACCCAGGACCAATAGTGAGGCTGTAGAGGAAGGAGCACATCAATATCCCTCGCTATGATAGGCAGGACAGGAGTTTGCAGCAGCTGCGGAATAATGGACAGAAACCAGGACCTGATTTAGCGTGTGCGTGTGCCGTCTGCGCATAGCATGTGCGCACTGCACGCCGCTGACATCACCACGAGGGCAGAGCCTGAAGGCGGGACCAGCACTTCCCCCACTGTGGGGTCCACGCGCGAAACAAGGCCGATGGGTGACACCTGCAGTACCGCAGGAGGTGCCACGGGAAGATGGGGCGACGGAGCACCTGATCGTGGGTTGAGGTGGGTGAGCACCACGGAGAGCATGACTCAGACCATCACGGATCCTTACAGTCTACTGTTGAAGGCCAAAAGAAGAGGTTAGAGAGAGAAAGCAGGAAGCCCAAGGGAGAGAGGGGTCATCAATATGGCAGTTGAAGTCTCCAAGGAGAAGAACAGTGGAGTCTGAGGAGAGAAAGAAAGAGAGCCAGGATTCAAAGTGAGAGAGAAAGACAAGGGGGCTGAATAGAGGTAGGTGGACAATAGATGACCGCCACATGGATAGGGAGGGGAGAGAAAAGCTGGACAATTTGAGCCTCAAAGGAGGGAAAAGCAAGATAGGGAGGAATAGGAAGGGTACGGTAGTGGCAGATAGAGGAGAACAGGAGCCCCACTCTTCCACCCCTGCCATCAGTGCGCGGAGTGTGGGAGAAGGAAAGGCCACCATAAGAGAAGGCAGCTTACAGAGCAGAGTTAGACTGAGTGAGCCAGGTCTCAGTTATAGCAAAGAGAAGCAGGGAGTGAGAGAAAAAGAAGTCATGCACAGAGAGGAACTTGTTAAAAAGGGAGCGTGCATTCCAAAGGGCACAGGAGAAAGGGAGACAGGAGGGAGGGTGACAGGGGATGGATATGAGGTTAGAGGGGTTGACAACCAAAGGAGTAGAAGTTGTATGTGGAAGGAGAGGACAAGAGCATACAGAAATAAGGCAGGGACCAGGATTGGGAGAGATATCCCCAGAAGCAAGGAGGAGAAGCATGGATAGAAATAGAATGTGTGAGGCTGATTTGCAGGGATGTGTTTTAGGGCAGGGGATATAGCTGTGTAGTGTTAGAGGGTGCAAGTAAGAAAGGAGTTCATGTGAACAGAGAAGTGGTGAAGGAAGGAGAGATGGAGATATATGAATAGAGTTAGGGACATAATGAGGCTGGTAGAAAGAAGTGCGTATTTTGAAAATAAGTGAGGCCAAAGCAAATAAAAACAGTAGTGGTGGCATGGCAGCAATAGTTTAGTGCTGAGATGTGCAGTCTCGGATAGATAATGTCCTCCTTTCCAGCGTAGTTCAAAATCCAAGAATCAGGGCCAGTAGGTGTTGTGTTGTCCACTTGTTTCACTCCTGTTGAGCCCCCTGTTCAACTCCACATTGCAAGCTACTTCAAAAATGCTACTTTAAATGTATTCTGCTTGCCCCTGCATTGCTGCTCCCCCAGTGTACCTCTAGCTATATAGGTCTTACAAGTCACCTGGCTGAATTAAATTCAGCCCAACCAGCTCAATTAGCACATGTGAGGGACATTTACACAATTGGTCATTTTAAACAAGGGCAAGGCTGGTACTGTATATAAGAGTTATAATGAGGCTGGCATATTAGGATAAGGGTGAGGCTGCTATATTAGGGTGAGGCTGCTATATTAGAGTTATAATGAGGCTGGTTTATAAGCGTTAGGGTGAGGCTGGTATATTAGGGTAAGTGTTAGGTTGTACGAGTCTTTTATTTGTTCTGCTGCCTGTTAAACAAGGCTGATTAAGTCCATTATTTATCTGGCTGCTGGTTAAGCAAGGCTGAACAAGAGTCTTGGGCTGCGGCCATGGTAAACGCTGGAGACGGCGCCAGCGTTCTCTCAGCTTCTCCCGGCCGCAGGAGAGATCTGTGTCCTGCATGCAGAGGAGATGGGGAGGTGTGTCGGGGTGTGTGGCCGTGACGTCACGGAGCTGGTTCGCCCTCATTGGGCGAACCGCTCACGTGACCCGGCTGCCGCCCGGCCAGCACAAGTGAAAACAGATTTTTCTGTTTCCTCCTGCATCGCGAGCGTCGGCGCCTCTGCTCTCGTGCGCTCTATAGACAGCCTCATAGAGGCACATCTATGTGATCGCGCCGCGCGCACCCTCCTGCGCGCCGTCGCGATCACCATGGCCGCAGCCTAACTTCAAATATAATCTACAGATCTCTTACAAACCAATAGTAATGATGCCACACACAAAGAAGGGCTTCACCTGTTGGATTATAAAACTTTATCACACATTTATTCATTTCTTGATCTTTCCCAAAAATTCTGAAAATATTATTTTATGTATTATTTTTAGACTCCCTTTCCTCCAACACTGACACATACATACTGACCAAATCTCCCCTCAAGAGAATTACTCATATTTGACTAAAGTACAGTATAACATATATATGTTTTCCAATAACTTACATTGGAGTCTCTCTCTCTCTATATATGTATATATAGAATGTATATATATATATATATATATATATATATAGAGAGAGAGAGAGAGAGAGAGAGAGAGAGAGAGAGAGAGAGAGAGAGAGAGAGAGAGAGAGAGAGAGAGAGAGAGAGAGAGAGAGAGTCATATTGAGGGGAGGGGGGGAGAGTGTCATATTGAGGGGAGGGGGGAGAATGTCATATTGAGGGGAGGGAGAGAGAGTGTCATATTGAGGGGAGGGGGAGAGTGTGTCATATTGAGGGGAGGGGGAGAGTGTGTCATATTGAGGGGAGGGGGAGAGTGTGTCATATTGAGGGGAGGGGGAGAGTGTGTCATATTGAGGGGAGGGGGAGAGTGTCATATTGAGGAGAGGGGGAGAGTGTCATATTGAGGGGAGGGGGAGAATGTCAATGTAAGTTATTGGAAAACAAATAAATGGTCCATTATTTATCTATTTATACCTTATGTATTATCAGTACTTTCATACTGTATGTGTGTGCCTGTGTGTGTGAGGGAGAGAGTGTGTGTGAGAGAGGGGAAGAGTGTGTGGGGGGGGAATGTGTGTGTATGTGTGAGGGGGAGTGTGTGTATGTTTAGTAGAGAGAGGGGGAGAGTGAGCGTAAGGGAGAAAGTGTGGGGGAGAGGACGCATAAGGGGGAGAGTTTGAGTGGGAGAGACAAGAGACGGGTGTAAGGGGGAGTGAGAGGGGTGAGTAGGGGTAAGGGGGGCGAGAGGTGGAGGTTGGGGTTCCCCAGAATTTCACAATTGAATTCTGGGGTTCCCTAACCAAAAAAAGGTTGAAAACCACTGACATAGACAATGGAAAATCAATGGAAAAAAAAAAGAAACTCAAAACCAAAGCATATACAAAGTTATGTTGCATACTGTACAAAATATTTATGATCGTCGTTAAAAGTATAACCTATTTATACTTCATTCTTTCTCAGATGATGTTTATCAAAAGACTAGGGGCTATGCTGTTCCTTACTTCTCTACATACTACTTTATCTGATGTCAGTCAGGACCAGTGTAGACAATAATTGTCCATGCTCTGGCTCACCATGTGGAATACACCCGTTTTACAATAGCTGACCATCTGCATGGATCCACAATGAGCAATAAAGATTGGTGTCTTAAAACATACGTAGATAGAGGACAGAGTGTAGATTAAATTGTTTTAGTTGTTCTCATACTGTGATCCCTGAAAAACATAAGCGATGATTCAAATAAACTCTTAAAATTCACTGCAGCTAGCTCTCTCCTACATTCTGTAAATCTCCTACCACTGTCAGCATATCAGTACTAGAGGTTGCTACATAACAATTCAGAGATGCGTGCAGCACCAATACCTGAAAGATCATTGGGGAGGCCTCCATCCAGCTGTGGATCGATAAGGGCTGAAGATGATGATACGAACGAAGAGGCAGGAGATGCCAGCTGAAAGAGGAGGACTGCAGCTGCATCATCCACAAGCGAGGAAGCTGTGTCTCGACACCAGCTGATAGGGGACTACACCAAATGCACTTTTTAAAGCTTTGTATTGTGAGTATCCACTTACTCCACTTATACTTGTTATTACTTATTAAAGTACTATGGTGTATGACGTGTGAAACGCGTAGGTAGGCTGTTACCTCCACCTTTTTAAGGTGACCTAACAGCTTTTCATTTTTTTTATGGGAGCACATTTCTCTGTATTTTTCTTCATGATTTTTCCCTTGTAGCACACCACATTCTTCATTCAGTTTCCTACTTACTAAAGTGACCTGCACCATGGACATGCTCTCTCTCGCGCTTATGTTCTAAGAGGTATGTCGTGAAGAACCGGAGAGAGGACCATCGACATATAAAGCTGCAACTAGGACCACTATCTGCCCAGGACACTTTCTAATTACTACTGTTGTGGGGACTTGATTTTGCATATGCTTGCATTTATACTGCTACTACTGTGTATGTTCTTCCAAGCGCATTTTAATTTTTGTCTAATATATATTTATATATTTTGATTTATGACCAGAGCAAAGTACGTTGAATGGTCCTCAAAGGGATCCATGAGAACAACAAGTTTGGAATCCCTTGTTTATTCGTGTCAGATTTTATTGTACATTTTACGTTTGGAGTGTCTTGAAGTTTCAGTTGTTTTTCTCTGTTGCTTGTCTGTGACACATTCAGGAGATCAATTGGTTTCCTCCCACTCCTATTGGTTGAAGCTCTGAACCTTCAACTAGTGAAATTAATTGCATAGTTATCATACATACAGTGCACATATTAATGGTATATTTAATGCATGTAAGAAATGTAGACTTCCTAGGGGGCAATATTTTTCAAAGTCTTCCAACTTCAAAATTGGCGTACAACTGGTGTAAATAAAGCACATTTTTATATAAAAAAAAAATAGCTCACAGAAAGCAATAAGATTTTTTTCTTTTCTAGATCCTGGTACGTTTCTTTGCACCATTTCGCCCCAGTTTTTCAGCAGAGAGTCTTCGTTGGCGCCATAGGGGTTTTGAATTATTGCTTTTTATATAGGTTACTATGATTATTTCTAACAGTTCACTAGGGTTCTAACCTCTTTACATGACACAATCTAAATGTGTAAAAAGTTGTAATGTGTGCAGTTTCGACCTTTCATCTAATCATTTTAAGACCCCATGGTTTCTCACTTTTGTAACAATATATGGTTCAGAAATTGCCACAAGCAAAATTGTTTAGCCTATTGTTTGGAAAAAGCTGATTTATCATTATAGTACATTTGCTACACATATGTATAGTTATAGTAAGTGGGCCTTCAGATAATAGGGTTACAGTCTGTGTGAGGTAGTGGTTTACTATTGAGTATTACATTTCATTTTACTCGTCTCTTGTGACATCCCCACACAATGCTCTGCATCGCTGCACAACCTGTAAGGTTCTCCAAACACATGTGGAGAATTGAAGTACTGACAAAGCCCTGGGCTACCGTGATAAAACACTGTGTCCATGTCGAGCCAAGAAAAGTGTTTCCAGTAGGACTTAAATGTCATCGCAAGTTGATATAAAAACAATTGTTGGACAAAAGTAAAGACATTTCCAATTATAGTTTAGTAACTGACACGTTGGGGTCGTTAACTACCAGAGACTCTCACATCCACCACCAGTTTAAGTTCTTTCAAATCTAAGGCTGTCTCACACTTTAATCTGGTCTGTAACTGTTTCATACGCCCATAATATATATTTTCTTTAACTATGCACGCAATGTCTTGTATATAATGTATACCCTGTCCATTTATGTAACTGTATTTGTAACCATGTATTATTTGTTTTACTCTGTGCCCAGGACATACTTGAAAACGAGAGGTAACTCTCAATGTATTACTTCCTGGTAAAATAGTTTATAAATAAATAAATAAATCCATTATGTGATATGGCAGTGAGTAACACGCTAGTGGGGAAATCTGGATCATTAATAACTGAGAAGAAGAACTAAGACATATAGGTCATCAAGCTTCTGCTTCCTTATTGCTCTCAAATAACATCTACAATCAATTTCACTGTACCTTTGGGATTATTAAATGTCTGTCAAGTAATGATTATAACAAAACAAAGGACTGGTGATCTATGAACAAAGTAGAGAAAGCAAAGGAAAAAGTACATGGAGAGTACTGGAGGAGTTAAAATATGAAGTATTGTACATACAGGTACAATCACAAAGAATCTGTGCCGTAAATATGTTATCATCTAACCTTTGGTGCCTGAATTACAAGGGCTACAATTGTCTTGATGACCACGAACAACGTTCTGCAACTTCGAAGACAGAGCTCCTATTAGCACATTCCTTTGTAGAAGTAAAACCATATTTGGGTGATTCCATTCAAACTATTGGAATCTTTAGATAAATCAGGTAGAATTATTGTGATTTGTCAGAATAAGAGAGAGGAATGGGTTGAAGTCTCAATGCAGTGAAACACTCAACAATGTAACAACTTTGTGATCAACAATAAACAGTTCTCGCATAATATTTTACATGTTTGTGAGCTGTGCAAATGTAAACCTGAAATCTGACTATGACGAGCACAATTACTTACCCCAATATCAGATATAATATAATAGTTATAATAATAAAAATATTTAAATACAAGTAAATATGTGGTTTCTGTTACAGGGGTAGTTCCACTTAGCTGACCACTGTCATTAGATTTCTTAAAGAATACATTTTGCTTTCACGATGAATAGAGTTATTTGAATAATAAGTAAATTCAAGTGGCAATCTGAAATACTGATGATGACTTTGATTTTAAACTGTTTGACATATCCAGGGGGTGGGGACATTCATTGTATGGTTCATTTTTTCATCATCAGGAGATCTGTTGTTAGAAGCTCTCAAAGGTCTGTCTCTTTGGAACTAAAAGACTAAACTATAAAACAGATAAGCTTGGGTCCTCATGTAGTTAAATCATTGCATTGTGGGATAGGTTCTAATAATGAATGCTCTTTTTAATTGCACAGAGAACATTCCTAATTACATTCTTGTTCCTAGAAACGTACTGATTAATCACAGTGAAAGTGAAACTTGAATTACAGAACAGGTACAGCAGATGCAACAACGGTACAAGCTTCCTGCCACTAATCCTATCCTATAAAAAACAGTGGGAAATTAGAGAATCGGTACTGTACATTGTGGTGAGCTCCCCTATCACGCAGTTTGTCTTGCCAGATTATACAGCTATAAACAGAACAGGAATAAAGCATAAACATCAGTAGAACAAGTTGACCTAACATTGATATTGATATACCAAATCTAGTTACACTATACCCGGAGCAAGTAATGTGCAGTCAGAAGCAGCTGATGTAAACCTACAACTCAGCTTTTATTTTCCCATATTCTGTGCAGAACAAGTGCAGCTCTCACAGTGTCAGTTCTAATCAATATATATATTTCTTTAAGGAAGTCTGCACATCCCTCTGTGATAGGCTGATCGGAATGTCACTTACCCAGGGGCAGCCAAAGAGACTGCACATCCTGTGTAATGAGACTGCACATTGGCTGTGTAACATCTTAAACGTCACATATGAAGTGTCTGTGCAGTTCAAATTGGAGTTGAATTGGAGGTGAAGTATACAATAATTGGACCCTGCACTTCATCATCAGTCCTGCAACCCTGACCTTACACCTGCTGTACAGACCAAAGTTTCTGAATGTCACTCTGCTATATCATCCTGGATGTCCCTCTGCCGACTTAAACTTACCATGTAAAAAACGGAGCTCTTCATACTGCCTCCAAAACCTGGCCTTACTACCTCCTTCCACATTACTGTTGGAAGCCCTATCATATATCCAGTAGCACAAGCATGCTGCCTAGGGGTCACACTCGACTATTCTTTCACATTCTCCGCACACATTCAAAAGGTAGCTAAAACCTGTCGCCATTTCCTCCACAATATTACAAAGATACGCCCTTTCTTCTGCTGCTTGACTGCTAAAACTCTGACTCAGGCCCTCATTCTCTCCCATCTCGACTACTGTAAACTCCTGCTGTCCGGCCTTCCTGCATCTCACATGTATACCTGTTGCAGGGTACATGCAACCACACACACGCGGGTTCTCTTGATAAGGCTTCTTTATTGAGCCTTAAAACATACAGCACACAAAACAAAATAGCTTCTCCAGCATACAAAAACAAAATAGCTTCTCTTCAGCAGACAAAAACAAAATAGCTTCTCTTCAGCATAGTAAACAAGGCAGCTTCTCTTCAGCATGCAGGACAGAGACAGTTCATCACACATGTACTTTGAAAAACAGACCTTATAGCAGTAAACTCTTCAGTATTTCAGTCCTGTCTCCTGACCAGCTAGCCTGCATGTGTGTACAGCCTGGGGTTTTTAAAACACCTTGATTATCCAGCTGGGAGCAGACTAATTAAGCAGCCCATCTCAACTGAAACTTAACCTCATCACTGCTGCACTGCAAGCCTAAACATAGGTTTGCCAGGTATATGGCTGGTGACGTTCATTCACCCTGTCACATTCCTCCCCTGTTAGTGTGTGGCTGGGGCCACGCATGGCTGAAGCCCGACCATCACCCCTTCTCTAGAAAATAAGTCAGCATTTGCATTGTCTTTTCCAGGCCTGTGCTGAATCTCAAATGAGAAGGGTTGGAGGGCCATATACCACCTGGTCAATCTAGCATTGGAGTCCTTCATACTATTTAACCACTTCAATGGAGCATGGTCCGTCACCAGAGTAAAATGGACTCCTGCCAGGTAATGCCTCAAAGCCTCAATTGCCCACTTTACTGCGAGGCACCCCTTCTCAATCACTGAGTAGTTTTTTTCCCTCTGGAACAATTTCCTACTCAGAAAAAGGATCGGATGTTCCACTCCCTCAAACTGTTGTGACAACACTGCCCCTAGCCCTATCTCTGATGCATCGGTTTGCACTACAAAAGGCCTGTTGAAGTCTGGGCTTCTAAGGACGGGACCCTCTGATAGACACCTTTTTATGTCCTTAAAGGCTCTCTGACACTAACTTGACCATACCCCTTGTGTAGGGGCACACTTTTTTTGTGAGGTCCGTTAATGGGGCTGCAACTTCCGAGTAGTTTGGGATGAACCACCAATAATACCCTGCTCAACCCAGCAGAGAGCGTACCTGCGTTTTTGTTTGGGGGTCGGAACTTCTTTCAGGGCAACTACCTTGTCGGCTAGTGGCCTTACTTTTCCACCTCCCACTGCATATCCTAAGTATTTGGTTTCCGCCTTACCTAAGGCACATTTCTTAGGGTTGGCTGTGAGCCCTGCCTCTCTTAGAGATTTGAGGACCGCTTTCAGCCTATTTAGATGGGCCCGCCAGTGTTTACTATAAATGACAATGTCATCTAGGTAGGCTGCGGCATATGCCCTATGGTGTCTCAGCACTTTATCCATGAGTCTCTGAAATGTGGCTGGGGCTCCATGCAGTCCAAATGGCATTGTCACAAACTGGTATAAACCCATGGGAGTGGCAACAGCTGTTTTGCACTTGGACTTTTCCTCTAAAGGTATTTGCCAGTATCCTTTTGTTAAGTCCAGCGTGGATATATATTCCACGTTACCAAGGGCATCAATTAACTCGTCCACCTTTGGCATCGGATATGTGTCAAACTTGGATACCGCATTGACATTTCGGAGGTCCACACAAAATCTTACCTTCCCATCGGGTTTAGGACCATAACTAGTGGACTACACCACTCACTGCATGATTCCTCAATCACTCCTAAGTGTAACATTTCTTGTACCTCCTTTTCTACCAGGGCCCTATGACTTTCAGGCAACCTATAAGGACGGGGAAAAGGGAGACCAAAAAGCGCACCAGCACAAACGGAGCAGGAAGAAACCAGAACAAAAAAATGATTAAAAGGGCACTTTAATGTGGCAAAAGACCCATCCAATGCATTTCGAACGTCGCAGCGTTCTTTTTCAAGGAAAAAGAACGCTGCGACGTTCGAAATGCATTGGATGGGTCTTTTGCCACATTAAAGTGCCCTTTTAATCATTTTTTTGTTCTGGTTTCTTCCTGCTCCGTTTGTGCTGGTGCGCTTTTTGGTCTCCCTTTTCCCTGTATTGCATTGAGTAGCTGCACAGCCTGCCTGCCTGCCCTACCAGGATGTGAGTATTTGCATATTTTTCAGGGGAACCTGCCAATGAGACATATGGTGAGTGGGTTGCACCACACACCACCTGTCTTCAGGAGGATAGTACCCATTATATGACACAATAGGTACTATATCAATTGTTAGTACCCTGGTACAGTGGTCTGGCTTATTATCATTTTGAGATATACCTGCATTTGAGCGCTTCAGCTATTTTCCATAACCTATAAGGACGGGAACGTACTTTTACCCCAGGTGCTGTCTCGATCACATGTGAAATTAAATTAGTTTGCCCTGGCAAATCAGAAAAAACATCATGGAATTGTGTAATTATTTCTAACAAGTCCCCTATTTGTTCAGAGGACAACTTTCTACCCATTGGGATTTTATCGTCATCCACGATGTTCTCCCGTGGGGGCTGAGGACCCAAGTCTGTTTCCTCCTCCACCGGGTGGATGAATAGAGACCGCTGCATCTTCCAGGTTTTCAGCAAGTTCACATGGTAAATTTGTTTACCCTTCCTGGACCCTCGTTGAGCGATCTCGTAATCCACATCACCCGTGCGGCGGAGTACTTCAAATGGGCCCTGCCAGTTGGCTAGGAGTTTGCTCTCACAACTGGGTAACAACAACATCACCTGATCTCCTGGGTGAAACACTCTCATACGAGCATTTTCATTGTAATGTCTCTCCTGACTGTCCTGGGCTGATCTAAGATTCTCCCTAGCAAAATGCCCGACCACATCTAGACGCTTCCTAAGGTCCAATACATATTGCAGGGTATTCTTAGAAGGGGACCGCTGTTCCTCCCAGGACTCCTTTAGGAGGTCTAGGATAACCCAGGGTTGACGGCCATACAGCAGTTCAAATGGAGAGAATCCCGTGGAGGCCTGGGGAACTTCCCGCACTGCAAACAGCAGAAAAGGGAGAAATTCATCCCAGGCTCTCTTCTCTGAATCTACAAATTTCCTCAGCATCCCTTTTAGAGTTTGGTTAAATCTTTCCACCAATCCGTCAGTCTGTGGATGGTAGACCAATGTACGGACAGACTTGACCTCTAGAAATTTTAACACATCCTGCATCAGTTTTGCCATAAAATTTGTACCTTGATCTGTGAACATAACCTGGGGAAGTTCAACCCATGAGAACAGCTCCAACAACTTGTTGGCTACTTGCTTCGCCATTGCTGTTCTCAGGGGGAACGCCTCATGATACCTTGTTGCATAGTCTTACAAGAATAAACCTGTGTCCTTTCGCAGAAGGTTCTAGAGGTCCTAAAAAGTCTACCCCAATCCTCTCAAAGGGAACTGACACCAAGGGTAGAGGAACCAAAGGGGCTGGTTTTTGTCCCTTCAGACTAGTTAGCTGGCACTCCGGACATGCCGCACATAACTTAGCCATATCACTATGCATCCCTGGCCAATAGAATTGGGACAAAATACGGTCCAATGTTTTATCCCTGCCAAGGTGACCACCCCAAGGGACAGTATGGGCTAAAGTGAACACAGATTTAACAAACGCCTTGGGAACCAATATCTGTCTGGTGACCTCCCCTGTTTGTGTCTGCCTATTCACCCTATACAGGATATCATTTGATAATTCAAAATGGGGGAATACTATCACCCCCTGTGCATTCAATATCTGCTCATCAATTTTTACCACCTTATCATACTGTCTTGCAAGGACTGGGTCTTCCCTTTGCCTCTGGCAAAAATCAGGGAGGTATAGGTCTGGTAAATCTCTAGGGCCCATATCCCCCTCCCTCTGGCCATCCTCAGCCATCACTTGTGACTTCTGGCTACTAAATAGTCACCTTGAGACCCAGATTTCTGCAACCAGTCCTGTTTGTCAGAGCGTCTTTGCTTCAGAGTCTTTGGAACCCGGTGTCTACTGGGAAAAAGGTCTGCCGAGAAGGGAAACAGTTTGCCAGGGTTCTCCTGAGCCATAGAATAAGGCTCCTCGTGAGAGACTGGAGCCATTAGGTCCGAAAAGAAAGGCCAGTACCGGCCGAGCACAACGGGGCAGGGAGCCAAGGAGCGACTCCTACTTTGAGGTTGGCCTCCTGACCTTTTACCGGATTTTGGCCGTCGGTTACCATTTTACATCGCCGTGTATACATTCTATACTCAATGGAGAGTCAAAAGAACACACGTTAGGTGGTAACAGTTCCTGGAAGACCAGAGTTTTCCCAGAGCCGAAACTACAAGGGCCAGGACGTTTTTTCCCCCAACCTGGGCTGGAAGTAGCCAGGGCTTGTAATTTTCTCCAGTGAAGGCCGAGGCGACGGTCCTGCTGAAGGAACAATCCATCTGTGGACAGTCCACATGCCGATGGCCTTGTTCTCTGCAGGCGGAACATGGAGATGTTCCCTCGCAGGAGGGGGCCGTGGATAGTGCTCCGCTGGACCGGATACTGGAGACCAGGCACCTGGTGTGTCCTGTAGGTGACGTCCTCGGATGTTCCTCTCATTTGGCGACAAGCCGACATCAGGAAGAGGATGAAGGTCTCGGCGGTGCCCGACGTTTTGACTTCTTCCTTGTTGGAAGGACTGTTCCTTTCGTGGCACTTGGCGGTTGCGCATGGAGAGGCCGTAGTTTCCCCGGGTTTCCAATCTCCCTCTTTGGGTCTCCGCAAGTGCTGGTGAAGTTGGATCCGTCGGGTCCAGGGCACTCGCCTGATCCTCGGCCCCAAGGAAGTTCTGAACGGGTCGGACAGCCAAAGCTAGGGTTTCAGCAGCATGGCGTTTTACCCACGAGCGTGCGGAAGGGGGTATTATCTGTAGGAATTGTTCCAAAACCACTTGCTCAAGAATTGCCTCCTTAGTGCGCTCCCCGGGTTGTATCCAGCGAGTACACAAGTCCAATATCTGCTGAGCGAGGCACCGGGGTCTCAACTTAGCGGTGTACTTCAGGTTCCGGAACTGCTGCCGGTAGGTCTCTGGGGTCAGACCTAAGCGATCCAGTATGGCGGCTTTTACTTGTTGGTAGTCCATTGCCTGATCTGCTGGGAGGCCCTGATATGAGGCCTGCGCTTCTCCTATGAGGAGCGGGGCCAAAGCAGTTGCCCAGCGATCTGCAGCCCAGCCCTGAGCTTCGGCAACACTTTCAAATGTCAGTAGAAAAGCCTCTGGATCCTCATTCGGAGCCATTTTCCTCAGGAGGACCGGGGGTTTGTTCGCAAATTCTGGACTGGCAGACCCCTGGAATTGGGTCAGCAGCTTGGCCATCCGCTCATCCTGTGCTGCCTGCTGCTGGGTTAGGAGCTGGGTTTGCTGCTGCAATAGTAGTTGGGCCTGCTCCTGCATTAACAGTCACTGCTGTTTGATCTGCTCCTGCATTAACAGTCCCTGCTGTCTGGTCTGCTCGCACAGAAACTCTTTTAAAAATTCTTCCATTTTTCTCATTTTTGTGTGTGTGGCCCTTCAACTGCAGGGGCCTCTCAAAATCCCGGCACTTCTGACACCACAGGGTACATGCAACCACACACGCGGGTTCTCTTGATAAGGCTTCTTTATTGAGCCTTAAAACATACAGCACACAAAACAAAATAGCTTCTCTTCAGCATACAAAAACAAAATAGCTTCTCTTCAGCAGACAAAAACAAAATAGCTTCTCTTCAGCATAGAAAACAAGGCAGCTTCTCTTCAGCATGCAGAACACAGACAGTTCATCACACATGTACTTTGAAAAACAGACCTTATAGCAGTAAACTCTTCAGTATTTCAGTCCTGTCTCCTGACCAGCTAGCCTGCATGTGTGTACAGCCAGGGGTTTTTAAAACACCTTAATTATGCAGCTGGGGTCAGACTAATTAAGCAGCCCTTCTCAACTGAAACTTAACCTCATCACTGCTGCACTGCAAGCCTAAACATAGGTTTGCCAGGTATATGGCTGGTGACGTTCATTCACCCTGTCACAATCTATCCTAAACACTGCTGCCAGAATCACTCTACTATTTCAAAAATCTGTCTCACCGTCTCCCCTGCTGAAATCTCTCTCCTGGATTCCTATCAAATTCTGTATCACACACTAAATTCTCCTCCTTACTTGTAAAGCTTTTTACTCTTTTGCCCCTCCTTATATCTCAGCCCCAATTTCTCGCTATACACCATTGCTACTCTTGCATTCTGCTCAAAGATGTCTTTGTGTCTTACCCTTTGTGTCTAAAGCCCTCTCCTGCCTTAAGCCTTTCTCACTGACTGCCCCACACCTTTGGAATGCCCTTCTCCTCAATATCCGACTCACACAATCACTGCCATCTACTGCACTTATTCCCTCACCTGCAGTCTCTAAGTTTCCCAACATATCACTTAGATTGTAAGCTCTCCGGGGCAGGGAATTCATTTCCTATTCTCTAACTTTGCTGTGCTTATTGTATTAATATAATTCCCTGTACTGTATTGTCATTGCAAAGCTCTGAGTACACTGTATGTAAATAAAGATATACATACATGCATGCATACATACATACTCTGTGACATACTGAGCAGTCTCTCACTTACCCAGGAAACTGGGGGATGGGATTTTAATGGTAGTAGAGAGAGCAGGAGACAGATGAGATGAGGAGAGAAGGGAGTGTAGTTTGCACAGAGAGGAGCAGACACAGTAAAGCAGGGAGAGCAAAGAGAGGGGACGGGAGTGCAAAGAGGAGCAGGGCATGATGGAGGGGGGAGGAGAGACAGCAAGGGCGGGAAGAGACACAGAGAGAGACAGCATAGAGCAGTGTGCAATTGGGGGGGGACAGCAAGGTGAGTAGGAGGAGGAAACAGCAAGGAGAGGAAGAGACAGATGACTAGGAGGAGAGTGTGTGTATTGTGCACAAAGAGGAGCAGACACAGTAAGGCAGGAAGTGCAAAGAGGGGTGGAGAGAGTGCAAAGAGGAGCAGGGCTTGATGGGGGGAGGAGAGACCGCAAGGAGAGGAGAGGAGACAGAGACAGCAAGAAAAGTAAGAGGCAGCAATGAGAGTAGACTGAGAGAGAGCAAGGAATGGAGGAGACAGAGGGATGATGAGGAAGAGGGAATGGAGAGCAGTGTGCACATCGGGCAGGAGGGAGTGCAAAGAGAGTGGAGGAGAGACAACAAGGTCAGTAGGAGGAGGAAACAGAGAGACAGCAATGAGAGGAGGAGACATGAGATAAGTAGGAGAAGAGTGAGTGTAGTGTGCACAGAGAGGAGCAGACACAGTAAGGCAGGAAGTGCAAAGAGGGGAGGAGAGAGTGCAAAGAGGAGCAGGGCATGATGGAGGAGAGAGTAAGGTGGGGAAGAGGGGACAAGGGACAGCAAGACATTACAGGGAGGGGTGAACACAAAGAGTAATGTTTAATTAATAACCTTCCAGATCTCCTAGATCGGTGTATGTTACACCGGTTACAGCTAGTTCTAAATAACTCTGTTTTCTCTGTTGCATCCTAAACAGAGTAGGTCAAGTGCAGTGTTCATGCAACTACCCCAACCATTAGCACTGGCCTGTTGTATCCTCCAGTTATAGATATTAGTCATACAGGGGGAGATTTACTATGCAACTGTTTGGACAATGTCAGATGGCGTGATATGGCCTGGTCTGGAAGAAGTGCTGCTGCGGTATTTACTAAGCAATCTTCTGGACATCGGACCACGGCTTTTAAATATGCATTGAAATGGCTTGACGATGTCTCCTAAGATGGTTTCTGGAAGTCATCTTCCAGACTGCCTACTTGAAGTAGGCATTCTGGAGTAACTGGTCTGACTTTGAAGCTGTCCAAACACCTAATTGATAACGTATATACACATTTTTGATGACTTATATGTATTTGAATACATTTTAATGTTCATTTACAATCAGCAGGCAGTCCGAAAGAAGCACTCCAGAAACGGCGGTGTGGTGACCACAGCTTAGTAAATACAGACTTACATTAAAATTAGCCCATTTTCATTTAAGACGCCAGACTTTGGGTCATATTCTAGTAGCTGCGATATGTGCATATCCGTGCAGAGTCCTCTCTGCTTGGGTTGGCAGGTTTTGGTATTCTGTAAACCCCGTCCAAACCACGTGGAAAGGCTTTTTTAGAAGCAGTTTCATTCTGACTGTGCAAATCTGAAAGGAATGACCAAGAGAGACCTCACTTAGGGTGTGTGTGCGCGTGCGTGTGTGCGTGCGTGTGTATCCCCTCAAACAATCCCCCCAAAAAACATAGAGAGAGAAAATGAGCACACCTGAGATATATGCAAGGTATATTTAAATGAGTTACACCCCACACCTCATAAAATATTTCCATAAGACCTACTGTATACTGACAAGTCTTCTGACCCTTGTGATGAAGTGGGTGCCGGTTTCAGGCCCAAGAGGATCCGAACTTACAACCTCAGCTAATTCTGGGCAGCCGTTCTAGCATTGAACTAAACCAGATGCTGGGAAATGCTAATGTCACCGCATACTTTTGAGCTCTACTGCTCACACCTGTAGCCCCCTCCGCCTGGCTTACTTTAAAAGCAGTTTCAGAAATTCGGGGAGCGCAAGGAACCGGAAAGATATAAAATATATACATAGTGCAGCACCGTATGATGAAGTGACGAAGCACGCAGCGAAACGCGTAGAGTCTTGGCAAGTGTCATCATACAGAGGGATTTACGACATCACGTTGCTCACGCTGGTCACGAGACGGGAGGCAGAGAGACCCGGGCGTCTAAGGGAGCTGACGGCGCAACAGTTCCCTGACGCGAGTGCTGGGGAGACCCGCCAACGTGAGACTGCACCCACCTCCATGACCTCTCCTTGCTGTCTTCCAATGCCTTGTGATATTGTTTATCATGTGAGCTTACATTTGGCTACTACTTACCTTATTTAATACATTGTCGCTGCCATCTGCACCATCCTGCTGTTTTCCTTTTCTCTATGGGATTCAAACACTACATATCTGAGCATCGCATCGTGGGGCTAAAGACTACCAATTAGAGTCCACCTGGAATTCGATGCCTGATTTCTCCCTGCATATCTCTTCTCAGGTAAAAACATATTTCAAATATTGTCTGTCTGTCTCCAAATCCTCCCCTGCTGTGTCATAATTTAATTCAGCTTTCACACATGGGCAAGACAACACCCCATCTTAGAAAACCATTTGCTTTAATGTCTCTCACATGTGCTAATTAAGTTGGTTGGGGCAGCCAGGTGACTTTGTAAATGTATATAAGTAAACTCCCAGCAGCCATAGCTGCCTGCAGCCATGCTCTTAAGCAAAAATGCTTTTAAGTAGTGATGGAGTTTTAAAAGGAAGTTCAAAAAGAAGTGGAAAAGTGGACAATACCTACTGCTTCTGATTCCTGCATTTGATCTACGCTGGAAAGGAGGATATAATCCCAGACTACACATCTCAGTACTTAACGATTGCTGTGATGCCGCCTTTACTTTTTATATTTGCTGTAACCTCACTTCTTTTCAAATTATGCACTTCCTTCCACCAGCCTCCTTATGTCTCTAACTCTATTCATATATCTTCATCTCTCCTTTCTTCACCACTTCTCAGTTCACATGAACTCCTTTCTTATCTGCGTCCTCTGTCACCACACAGCTATACCCCCTGCACTAAAACACACCCCTACAAATCCTCCTCACACATTCTCTTTCTTTCCATGCTTCTCCTCCTTGCTTCTGGGGATATCTCTCCCAATCCTGGTCCCTGCCTTATTTCTGTATGCTCTCGTCCTCCCCTTCCACATGCAACTTCTACTCCTTCTGGTGTAAACCCCTCCAACCTCATACCCATCCCCTGCCACCCCCCTCTCTCCCTTTCTCCTGTGCCCTTTGGAATGCTCGCTCCCTCTCTAACAAGTTCCTCTCTGTGCATGACATCTTTCTCTCTAACTCTCTGCTTCTATTTGCTATAACTGAGACCTGGCTCACTCAGTCTGACTCTGCTCTGGAAGCTGACCTCTCCTATGGTGGCCTTTCCTTCTCCCACACTCCGCGCCCTGATGGCAGTGGGGGAGGCGTGGGGCTCCTGCTCTCCTCTCTCTGCCGTTACCGAACCCTTCCTATTCCTCCCTCTCTTGCTTTTCCCTCCTTTGAAGTTTACACAGTCCAGATCTTCTCTCCTCTCCCTGTCCACGTGGCGGTCATCTATCGCCCACCTACCGCTACTCATCCCCTTCTGCCTTTCTCTCTCATTTTGAATCCTGGTTCTCTTTCTTTCTCTCCTCAGACTCCCTTGTTCTTCTCCTTGGGGACTTCAATTGCCACATTGATGACCCCTCTCTCCCTTGGGCTTCCCGCTTTCTCTCTCTAACCTCTTCTTTTGGCCTTCAACAGTGGACTGAAGCCAGCATCCACAAGGATGGCCACAACCTAGACCTGGTTTTCACTAAAAACGTCTTTCTCCAATTTCTCAATTTCCCCTTTTCCTCTCTCTGACCATCACCTCATCTCATTTTCTCTCTCTCGCATCTCTCCATCTCCATCTAGCCCTCGTTTTTGCAGAAACCTGCGCTCTATTAACCTACCAGCTTTTGATTCCACATTACGCTCCTTCCTCTCCTCTCTCAGTTCTGCTTCAGACCCTGACAACCTGGTCAGGAACTACAACTCTGCCTTATCTTCCTCTCTTGATCTTCATGCCCCGCTTTCTCTCTGCCGTCCTCGCCCTTCTAACCCCAGACCCTGGCTAAACTCCCACACACGCATGCTGCGTTCCTCCACTCGTTCCTCTGAACGCCTCTGGAGGAAATCTCATACGCTCGTAGACTTAATTCTCTACAAATTTATGCTGTCCTGTTTCAACTCTGCCCAATCTAAGGCTAAACAAACCTACTTTTCATCACTAATCAACACACACAAGTCTAACCCACGCCGACTCTTTTCTGTCTTTGACTCTCTACTCAGACCACCCTCGGCTGCCTCCTCTTCTTCTTCCATCTCACCTCAGGACTCTGCTGACATTTTTAAGGAAAGGTTGGAATCCATACGTCAGAACATCCCATCTGTTGCCTCCTCCCATCCCACACCGCTTCCCAACTATCCTCCTGCATTTCTTGACTCTTTTTCCGCTATCTCGGAGGAGGATGTGTCACTGCTGATCTCCTCTTCTCCCTCTACCACTTGCCCTCTTGATCCTATTTCCTCCCATCTCCTAAAACCTCTTGCTCCTTCTATAATCCCTATGCTCACACACATTTTTAACTCCTCCCTCTACTCTGGTACCTTTCCATCCTCCTTCAAGCATGCAACCGTTATACCATTACTCAAAAACAGCAAGCTTGACCCTACCTGTGCTTCTACCTATCGACCTGTCTCCCTACTGCCTTTTGCCTCCAGACTCCTTGAACGTCTTGTATTCTCTTGATTGCTACACTTTCTCAACACCTATTCTCTTCTAGACCCTCTACAATCTGGCTTCCGCACTGCTCACTCTACTGAAACAGCCCTCACTAAAATAACTGATGACCTCCATGCTGCCAAAGACAGAGGTCATTACACTCTGCTCATATTACTCGACCTCTCTGCAGCATTTGACACCATGGACCACCCTCTTCTCCTTCACATTCTCCATACTCTTGGTATTCGGAACAAAGCTCTATCCTGGATCTCCTCTTACCTGTCAGAGTCTCTTCTGCTAATACCGCCTCCTCCTCTATTGATCTCTCTGTGGGGGTACCCCAGGGCTCTGTCCTGGGACCCTTTCTCTTTTCTCTTTACACACTCTCTCTAGGTGACCTAATCACATCTTTTGGGTTTAAATATCACCTCTATGCTGACGACACACAAATTTACCTTACACCTGCTATACAGACCAAAGTTTCTGAATGCCTCTCTGGAATATTATCCTGGATGGCCATCCGTCGACTGAAACTTAACATGTCAAAAACAGAGCTCCTTATACTCCCTCCCAAACCTGGCCCTACTACCTCCTTCCGCATTACTATTGGAAATACGATCATTCACCCAGTAGCCCAAGTACGCTGCCTAGGGGTCACACTCAATTCCTCTCTCTCATTCCCCTCTCACATTCAAAATGTTTCTAAAACTTGTCGCTTTTTCCTCAGCAATATCACAAAGATACGCCCTTTCCTCTGTTACTCGACTGCTAAAACTCTGACTCAGGCCCTCATTCTCTCCCGTCTCGATTACTGCAACCTCCTGCTGTCCGGCCTTCCTGCCTCTCACCTGTCTCCCCTACAATCTATCCTAAATGCTGCTGCCAGAATCACTCTACTCTTTCCTAGATCTGTCTCAGCATCTCCCCTCCTGAAATCCCTCTCCTGGCTTCCGATCAAATCCCGTATCCCACACTAAATTCTCCTCCTCAATCTTAAAGCTGTACACTCTTCTGCCCCTCCTTACATCTCAGCCCTAATTTCTCGGTATGCACCATCCCGATTCTTGCGTTCTTATCAAGTCTTCTTTCTACCCCCTTTGTATCTAAAGCTCTCTCCCGCCTTAAACCTTTCTCACTTTCTGCCCTGCATCTCTGGAATGCCCTTCCCCTCAATACCCGACTAGCACCCTCTCTATCCACCTTTAAGACCCACCTTAAGACACATTTGCTTAAAGAAGCATATGAATAGCACTGGATTATCCAGGAAACATGATACATAAAGCTTGGCCCCCTGCAGATGCACTTACTAGAATTCCCTCCTACTGTCTCTATATGTTCCCCTACCTACCAATTAGATTGTAAGCTTCTCGGAGCAGGGACTCCTCTTCCTTAATGTTTCCTGTACCACGTGACCCTACGCGTTTCATCCGTCTCAGCGGATTTCATCCCCACGTGGTACAGGAAACTACAGTGGCCAAGCAGTTCAAGCTCCAGAGCACAGACGTCAGTTCCTGCATCCTGCTACTCGATCGGTGGAAGATTGAATACAGCCAGAAACACCTACTATCCCTGCAGAGGTGAAGGAGAAAGGTTGTACTGGCAGCATATCCCACAGCAGAGCTGATTCACAGCAGCTATATTTGCATGCAGATGGAAGACTTCTGAAACTTGGATGTCAGCGTGGTGCATGGGCTTGTCCCATAAATTGCTTATTTTAAACTGACAAAGTGTGAGTTGGCAATCGTCTGTTTATGAAAATGAAAACCTTTTAAATCTGAATCTACACAAGGATCGGGCGCTTTTTCTTTCTTCTTTTTTTCTTAGGTATCGTTGGGAGGTTGGTGAGCCCAAGAATTAAGCTGCCCAGGACTTCAATTTCATTTTTATGGATTTGTATGGACATCATTTATATTTACTCTATTTTTGTCAACAATAGAAAAGAGACTTACACACATTTTTTATAGGTATTTTTTCTTTTTTATTGTTTTTGTTGCCAACATACATTTTTTATATTTTTCATTTTTTAATATATTTTTTTACAATTTTGTGTATCCACTTTATATTGCAATTTGCCTGGTTTCCTGCAAAATTACAAGCATTGTTATATATCTGTGCTGGGTATATCGTTCTGCAGTGTGAGAGGTCTGTTTTATAAGGTTATAGGTGTGTGTTAATAGGGGCGCTGTCATTTTCATATATATATATATATGAAAACACACAAAGAAGACTGACGGTATCCCTATATTAAGCACTCACAATAAGCCTGTAATAACTAAATCAAAAAAGAAAACAAAAAACCTGGAACCCTGAGTCAGCAGTCAGCAGTGAAAATGTATATATATGTATATATATATATATATATATATATATATATATATATATATATATATATATATATATATATATATATATATATATATATATATATATATATATAATGACACTTGCCAAGACTCTATGCGTTTTGATGCGTGCTTCGTCACTTCATCATACGGTGGTGCACTATATATATATACATATTATATCTTTCCGGTTCCTCGCGCTCCCCGAATGTCTGAAACTACTACTACAAGAACCCCAGGGGAAGGTTCCACTTGGTAGAGCTGCAGAAAACTGGTTGTGTATTATATTAAAGTTTTTTCACTATCTACACTGGGTAATGGTAGATCACATTTATGTGCTTTATATCTAAGTTTTCAGCACTCTTCACTTATTTTATTTGTCTATTCACCTTATTACATTACTTTGATTATTGCATTATCTGTATATCACTTTGATTACTGCATTTTTACACGAATAGAGCGCCATGTGAATATTTTTGTCACGTTCCTTTAAAAGCAGACCACTTCCATTCACTGGTAGCCAGGTCAATGTACCTTTTGCACATAAAGGAGCACACCTGAGATACCTGGGAGATATGTGAGTGTGGAAGTTCCCAACATCTTACAGTATTTTGTTCAATGCTGCTGTCCTGAATAGCAGAAGTTGTGGGTTCTGATCCTGTTCGGTCTGACACCAGTACTTCCTCCATCACAATGGGCCTTAGACTTGTCAGTATTGGTCTTATGGAAATATTTTGTGGGGTGTGCCTCATTTAAATATACTTTACATATCTCATTAGCATATACCTCAGGGGTGCTCCTTTTTTTCGCACAGGTGTCTCTCCCTATGTTATTTGGATATAGGTTTTGAGGGATATATAAACTTGAGACTCTACAATATTCGGTCTCTCTCATCCGTGCGGCTTGTCACTTTTTAATATACATGACCATGTCAAACTGTGTGTTTTTACAAGGATAAACTCGGAGCTACTAGAATATGCCCCTGTGTCTTCTTCACACAATCCCTTTCGGAGCAGAGTGCATCAACCAGCAGATACAGGACACCTTTCAGATGCGTAGAAAAACATGCCGGTAGCTGGAAGGCGTCTTGTGGTGCCCAACTGCCTAGCAGTAAATCTCACCTATATTGAGAACTGCCAACAAGATATACAGCCCCTGCTGGCCAATTTACCAGGCTTCTGCAGTGCAATGAACTGGAGTCTTGCTACCGAGCATAATCAGTCTGCTCCGTCCCCTCCCCACCCTAGTTCGATATGTACCAGCTAATCCCAGGTGCATTGATTCCTGTGGACATGATTGGGTAGTGTGTGGCCTGCAGACCTGAGCCTTCCTCTTGTATCACTAAAGCAAAACTGATCATGAACCACCTTTTATCCCCATGGTCACATTATGAGTCAGCTTCTTCCCATCACTCTGACAGCCCTCAAATCTGTGCATTCTCTCTTTTGGCAGTGCCAGCCTTTCCCCTGTCCATGTCATTTGCTCTGTACCCTGTAACTCATTTCTACCCTCTCTGTTATTCATAAGAAAGAAAATCAATATTATTCCTTCGACCATAGCCCCAGCTGACACACTCACACAAGCTGTTGTCTCAGCTACGGATTGAATCCCCTTGTCACTCATTGATTGAATTGTCAAGCTCAGCACTGAGAGATGTGACAGGCCTGCCAATTAACTATCTAACCTCAGATTTACTGTACCCATACCTTCCCACACTGATATCAAGAACATATGCCTCTCACCTCACCCACACACACATATGTTAGGGATCTGTTACCTCCCCTGACTGAGACATTAGGAAATTATACAGCCCCAATGGAATTTCACAGGTTAAAATGCAGAACTTGTCTACAGCTGCGGAAAACAGTGGCAGCCAGGGCGTGGCATGGCATTTCTACAGAAACACAATGACTTGCCTAAAAATAAAAAAAACTGTGGTTGGGTTTCTGAATTAATGACACTGAATACAGTATGTTTGCTCTCATAGTTAGCAGTGCTGCTGTTCTGTCACTCAGACATGGGCCACAATCCTTAAAACTTCCACTCTTCTGGCTAGGCTTCCGATTCCCACATGCATCGTCTCTAGGGTTGCTTCTGTAATCATGAGCCAATGTTACCCTTGCAGGTGGTTTTCCTGCAACATTTGTTACTAATCTATTGCAGAAATTCAAAATAAATGCATGCTGAATTTAGGAAGAAGAATGGTGAAATTGTATCAAACTATGCTGCTTTGGGTCTGATTTTACCTCTTATGAAAATATCATCAGAAGACAAACACCAGAGACATATCCACCTACCTCTCCCCTACACAGGAATTAGGACAATGGATACAGATCTCTTATTCAGATTAATAGTGAACAGGTACAGTAAACATAATGTATACCTGTCCCATAGAGATATCATGATGTAGATACACTAAATGCCTTTCAAACACATACAGTATGTAAAAAGGAACCTGACTGATCAAGTGCCAGATAAACCTTTGATAGCCCCATCCCTGTGTAGTGTCCTGTTTAGAGATTGGAAAATAACCTTGGTATAAGAATATATATATATATATATATATATATATATATATATATATATATATATATATTTAAATTTAAATATATTTAAATTACATTACTCATCTCATAACAAGGATTATGAGAGGTGAAAGTAGCAGCAATATTGATATTTGTCCTTAGCCCCTAAGGATTTGTATCTGTCTTCCATACAGTTGGACACACAGTGTGCATGCAAGAAGATCTCCGCTCTGGGTGTCAGTGTTCACCCCTGAAGCCAGCCTGCCTGTCTTTTTGAGTGGGAAATAGAATAATTTTTTACCCTTGTTTTTCAACAGAGTTTAGCTGCAATGTGCCAGATGGTGAGTAGCGCTTGTGGGTAATAGAATAATTTTCCATATGCTGACTGTGTTACGTTATCTATTTTGTTTTTAGGATGTTATTGCATTTGCTCCATTTATGAAGTCTTTTATATCTAGTGCTGGACGGCTCCAGGGATGGACACAGGCACACAAATACAAAGCCATTATCCTTCAAAAGCTCAGGGGATGGAAACAGAGATACTAAGCCGCTTCCTTGTAAGAATGGGCACAGCTGAGTTATATATATATATATATATATATATATATATATATATATATATATATATATATACAGACCTGTCTAAGACATGCAAATGAGCATACAGTAATATTTCCATTTGAGATATATATATATATATATATATATATATATATATATATATATATATATATATATATATATATATATTTGTAATTGTAACTTATAATGTTGTCAACCTATTATCGCATACCCAGAACATACTTGAAAACAAGAGGCAACGCTCAATATATTTTCTCCTGGTAAAATATTGTATATAAAATATATATATATATATATATATATATATATATATATATATATATATATATACATACATACATACATATTTTATGTCTCTCTAAACATCTCCTAAGGCATCCCACCAGAGAAGCGAGGTTCAATGTATTTTTACTGTATATATATATATATATATATATGTATATATATATATAGTCATCGCTATCTGTCGATCTGTTATCCGTTGAATTAATTATTCGACGCCAGATATTGCATTCCGCGGAACGCATTATCCAACGTCGGAATTATATTATTCGACTCTCACCACAGCGGATTAACATTGGATGCGCAAACCGACATTCTGCTATCTGACGGCGGTTTGCTGGATGGATTTCGGTGAATAACCGAGGATTGCCTGTGTGTGTATATATAGAAATATGTATCATATTGATTGAGCCTCACCCCTCTATGGCCTGCAGTGATACAGCAGAGTCTGTCATCTCTAGTATGAGATGACTAAAGTGCTAGGCCCAGGGCTACACGGCAGACCAGCTCTGGCACTGGATACTTAGAATGGTTATTGCAGTGATATACAACCTGTCATGGCTATGGCTGGGTAGCTTTAGGGAATGGATCAGAGATACAAAGCATATTACTTTTTGGGATGGATAGCTAAGGTTGTCAAATTTACAGATATACAGATCCTGCAAGATGTAGGAGTTTACACTTAAGTGTGAAATAGCAGAAGCATAGAGCCCATCACCTATAAAACAAGGTGTCAATTTAAAGATGTACTGATTAAAAATGCAAAGGTTTCTGTGTCATATAACAAAAGAGCGAGTACAGGACTTGAAAACTGCAACAGCAGCTCCCTCTTGTGGTTCTTTGCTCACCTGCATGCATAGCAGTGCTGCAGAATGGATTGTGCTGAATGAACATCATGGGGATGTTCCGGACACTGGTGCACTCCCGTATCAGGGCAGAGTACACCCAAGCCGAGCCCACTGGGATAGAGAGGGTGCTAGTCAGGTATTGAGGGGAAGGGCATTCCAGAGATGTGGGGCAGTCAGTGAGAAAGGTTTAAGGCGGGAGAGGGCTTTAGATACAAGGAGGTAGGGAGATTACATCCTTGAGCAGAATGCAAGAGTCGGGATGGTGCATAACAAGACATTAGGGCTGAGATGTGAGTAGGGGCAGAAGAGTGTAAATCTTTAAAAGTGAGGAGGAGAATTGAGTGCGAGATGCGGGATTTGATATGTATTCTTTCTTGCAACAGAGGATGTGGACCTGCAGTATGCTGACGAGGATGCCCTCCATAATGGCAGGGGTAAGTAGAACGGTTTGATTTACTTTATTTATGCTGGCTGGCTAATGTTTTGTTTAATAATGGGTAAATGATCTATTATCCATATCTGGATAATAGTTAGTTTGCACATTTCTGTACTGTATGTGTTTGGGGGGGAAGGGGTATTTATTGAAAAGGAGGCCAACGTTTTTTTTTTTTTACAACACGAATGGTAGCGCAGGCCAGCAGGGATCCGTTTGGCATGTTTAGTCACCTAGACCAGGGCTGGCTAACTCCAGTCCTCAAGGGCCACCAACAGGTCAGGTTTTCAGGATATCCCTGCTTCAGTACAGGTGGCTCAATCAGTGGCTCAGTTGCTGACTTAAACAGGAATATCCTGAAAACCTGACCTGTTGGTGACTTGAGGACTGGAGTTGGTCTCCTCTGACCTAGAAAATTCCAGAAAGCAACTTGTGATAAAGTATATATAGCATTACTTGGCTTAGTTAAAAAGTGCAGTATTTATTTATAAAATTTATTTATTGAAATGGAGGCCATCTTTATTTTATTTTACAACACGAATGGTACCACAGGCCAGTGGGGATCTGTGGGGACCATCCGAGGGCCCCCAGACACCCGTGGGGACCAACAGGGACCAGCGCCGGCCTTTGGTATTAATCTGTGTATAAAAAAATAAATTATGGTTTTATGTGGGGGCACATGGGGTGGGCTGTGTATTGGTGTTTATTACATATAGTAATGGTTATTGGTGGCCTAGGAGGTGGGTAGTAGGGCTGTTGTGTGTATTTTTGTTTATTGTGGATAGCGGGGGAGGGAGAAGGGGGTAGTAGCCCCAAGGATGGGTGTTTAGGCCTACCGGGTGGTTAGCGGGATGGGGTTAACCCCTTCATTACCTTAGCGGTATTAACGGCTAAGGTAATGAAGGGGTTAAGTCCATCCGCAACCCCCCCGCAAGGCCTAAACATCCTCCAAGGGCCAAATACCACCTTCACCCACCCCCGCTACCCACAATAAGCATGGCACTGGTGGTTAACCCCTTCATTGCCCTAGTGGTTAGCCGCTAAGGTAATGAAGTTGCCTTTAAATGCATTTTTATTGCATTGTATTCATGCCGGGGGGTCTCCAGTGGTGATATTAATGGATATCAGCCCCGGAGTCTCCAGGCATCAATTCGATGCAGGAAAAGTGAAAAAAAATTCTAAGTGCCGTCTTGCCTCTTATCGGCAGCTTCTCACCACCTTCTTGCCAACTTTTTCTGGCGAGGCAATTTGGAGAGAATCTCAATTCTAGAGCGGCGATCAGTCTCAATAAGCTGATCGGGGCTTATAGAATTAAGCGAGTTTGTGAAACTGGCGATAAGTGGCGATAAGTGGCGATAAATGACTTATCACCGTGCGTTTAGCGTTTTTTTTTCTCTGCAAAAAACCCAGCAGATTTTTGCTCTTATCGCCGGCTTATCGGGGTTTACTGAATCGCTGTAGGCTTGCGATAAGCTGGCGATAAGTGGCTTATCGCTGCTTACTGCACGAGTCCCTTAGTATATATGTTTGCATATGTGGATGTATATCCATACGTACTCTGCTTGGATATTGTCTTTATGTGTTGGTTTTTCATTTTGTTGTGCTGTTTATTGTTCAACAATGAATGTCATGCAACGATATGTATGTATATCTTGATTTCATCTATATTTATTTTATTGATTGATGTTGATTATTGATCGGCCTTATGATTCATTTATAATTGATGTTATGAACATTTACATCACTTGATGAAACATTTGGAAGTGGGTTTAGGACATTTCTTAAAAGTATATATTTTAATGAATCGATAACTAATATCAATTTTTGAATGTTTGTTTCCATGGAATGTATTATTTTTGTAGCTTTTGTGTATGACTATTAGGGGTTACAAATATTATCCAATCAGGAAGGTGGCCTATTTAAGGCCCCCTGATATGTTATTTTCCTGCCTCCTGATGAAGCATATCTACGCGAAACACATTGAGGTCAGTGATCACGAAATCAACTGCAGTGTATAACGTGGAACTGACACCATCGCCATCGTGGGGGACGAGACAGAAACGGCGGTGGATAGCGGGATTTTGATTTGCGGTGCCCGTTCCACTGTAAAGCAGCGTGTTACAGGACAGTTACCCCTCGACGTGACCATATTTGGTCATTTTAACCTAATTGCCCTTTTTTTATTATTTTTTCTATGAGATAAAGATTTATTTTACTAATTCAAATTCCCTTTGTGCTTACTTTATGTATTTATTTTAAATTCTTTCTAAGCCCTGCTATAGATCATTCAAGCATAAGGTAACAGAAATATGAAGCTCACCACCCATATTAGATTCCAGGACTCCAGGCTGTCCTCCTTGAATCTAGGCATTGTTGTCACAATATTGCTAGGACATAGGCAGCCTCTGGACAGAGAAGCAGAAGATCATAGTGGCCGCAGTTAGTGAGGCTAAAGGGGTAGTCAGAACAAACAGGATAAGGGTTGGCAAACAAACAGCACTGGACAGACAGGATAAGATCAGGGAGGGAACAGCAGGTGTGTAACAGTGCAAGTCAGCCAAGGCAAGAACAGGACAGACTGGAACGAGACAGGCCCTCAGGAAAGAAACAAAATAGGTGGATCTGACAAACCAAGCACAGGATGAAGGGTCAGCCAGAGTCATTGTTATCGGGATAGGCAAGTAGCTGGAAACAAGTCATGGATACAGGCCGAGTCAGAATCCAGATATAGTGTAGCTCGGTGTAGAGGAGATCCAGGGCAAAACTGCAGCAGAAAGATAAGAATGCTAATGCAGCAGGTAATAATTATTTTGAGTTCAGTTGCCAGCGGGTTTATATAGACAGGAAAGGAGCGGCTAATTAGTACTCACTGGAGTAAGGTTTAGCATAGCATGAAGTCAGGGTGCTTGAGTAAATATATTTTGCTGGCAGCAGAACAGATAACCAGCCGCTGTGATAGCTCAGTGCAGTGCTCTCTTGCATTTGTAGGCTGGGATCACAGGTTCAGACCCTAGGGAGTCAGGAAGGTGGGAGCATGAGCTGCATGTTTAGTCACCTAAACCAAGGCTGGCCAACTCCAGTCCTCAAGGGCCACCAACAGGTCAGGTTTTCAGGATATCCCTGGTTCAGTACCGGGGGCTCAATCAGTGGCTCAGTTGCTGAGTGAAACAGGAATATCTGGAAAACCTGACCTGTTGGTGACCCTTGAGGTCTGGAGTTGGTCACCCCTGACCTCGAAAATTCCAGTAAGCAACGTGTGATAAAGTATATATAGCATTACTTGGCTTAGTTAAAAAAAGCAGTATTTATTTATAAACTGTTTTACCAGGAAGTAATACATTGAGAGTTACCTCTCGTGTTCAGGTCCGGAGCACTGAGTTATCATCACAAATAATACATGGTTACAAATACATAGTTACCTGAAGTGAACAGGGTTGTACATTATATATGTAGCAGGGTACCCCCCTCCCTCCAATCCCCTTGCCTCCTTCCTGGCAGTGGTCCCGTCGCTTGGGAGGGTTTGTGTGAGTTGCGTCGGCCATATTGAGGTTCTACTTGTCGGGCCGAAATGTAGCAGCGTCGATGCGCTACAGCGCCGCAGGCACTTCAGATACTACCAAAGGAACACAGGTAAGCGTCCCGATCGCGCGCACGCATGCACATCGACTCCGGCACCCTGAGCGCAGCCTAAAACTGACAAGCCTTGCTCAGGGGTCAAGACTAACATTATGAGTTTAACTCATATAAGGGGAGGGGGAGTTTGCTGCTTTAATCCCTGTATGGAAACTGGTAATTGAGGCTACTGCCGCCTTAAAGTAAACAACTATGTACAAGAGGGATACCTACGGTACGTAAGTGAGATCAATAGACATTCTGTACAGTTGGGAGCTTTAGTCACCCTATTCATCCTGTACGTCCCCACTACATCTGATTATCAGTGGGGTTTTACTAGAATCTAAATCCAAAGATACTGGGCCATATATGCTAATTAGTATTTAGCCATAATGCCCATTATGGCATCTATTAGTGGATATGGCCTATTGTCTCTTGTGCAACCTTTGTTTACTCTGTCTGTAGCTGAGCTACAGGAAGTCCACACGTGCATGGGCTAAACTGGCATTCTTTCTCAATTGTCAGCAGATATGGATTACTTAGCCCATTTAATCTGCCTGTTATCTTGCCTGCAGAGACCCCAATTACACAGCAGGCTTTTTCATATTTAGGTTGCCCTTGTTTCTGTTCCATGCAGTTCATTTACTGTATTATCCTCCACCACCTCTGCTGGGAGTCTGTTCCATAAAGCTACTACCCCACAATAGTTGAGCGAGTGTATTAATGACATATCATTTGTGTAATCCCCCCTCCTAACGGGTTATTAGTGTAGTGGTGCCCTCGCCCCCCCCCCCCTGAGCCTCTCGTTCTTGTACTTAGCTGCGAGTGCTGCAAGGACATGCGACAGGTCTGCGCCTTCAGAGAGTGAGGGGGTTGAGCAGGTAGCGTTTGGGTGTCACAGAGGCTCCGCGGCGGCCTGACAAGCACAGGGCGCCACCATGTTGGATCATTGCGCATGTGCTGCGGGAAGCTCCGGGAAGGTCGCGCATGTGCAGAGTAAGCGCGCGAACGGCGAACCAATAGAGCAAAGGCTTTTAGCGGAACTACAACTCCCATGAGCCTTGGGGGAGGGTTCTTTGGGGACACTGAGGGTTGATTGACCAAGGGACTGGTCCAGTACATTGGACACGGTGTGGGGCACACGCGGTGGTGGAGAGAGACATCACTCCAGGGTGGAGGCGGCCAGGCCGCAAGTGTTATATCATTGTATTGCCATATCTGCTTGCAGGGTGATTAGTTATATAGATGTGTGTATGTTCATGTTCTGCATTCACTTATAGTAAACCGTTATACTATATGAAATATTATTGTTATTCTTGTCCAGGGGAATCTTACTAATTGGGGATCCTGGGCAAGTGGAGGCGCTGCCAAATACATATTGTAGCCCCGGGCTCCCAGTTAGCGGAGGCTCAGATCTCGCTGAGCCAACAGGTATATACAGCATACGTAGTCTTTCTATGTCAGTAGGAAAGAGGGCTACATTAGTATTAGTGTATGCTGGGCCCCAACCTGGTTGCCATGGAGATCCATACGTCACACATGGGGTATTTAAGGCAGAGGGACTGTTCTAGAAGGTTAGGTTCGAGGAGGACATAAGGAGAGGAGCCGCGTGGAGAGGAGACACCCATGTTCTTACAGTAATATTATAGACCAGGGCTAGTAACGTTGTTACTCAGGATCTCTAGAGAAGACTAAGGGAGTCCAAGACAGTTGTTAAGTGAAACAGCATGCGACAGAGGGCCTCAGTAACAAGGTTTTCCGGATGCCAGCGGATCGGCTATAACCGCAGATCTGCATGGACATTCCTCTCAGGATGAAGTGGAAGTTACCATGAAGGCGAAGGTATTGAGTTATGTAGACAGGGCCTGCTAGAATCCCCAATAGGCCTAGTATTACAGAGATAATGAGGAGAGATGTCCCAAAACCATGAGTAGGAGGTCCCGAGTCTTAGCACAAGAAAGAAACGAGATATGTACCTTCATTCAAGTGTGCAGAGTAGGCACTGATGGAAGAACTCTATTCATGTACAGTATGTCTGATGTAAAATACATTGCAACATTGTCAATATAGGATGATTTGTTGGATCGAGACATTGTGCCTGCACTAAACTCTCTCACGTGTAGATTTGCATTTCTGAATCAGCCAGTTTGGAGGACTCTGACGTCACTGAGTACATGTCACTGGATGCGCGACAGCTGCTGGATATTCCCTCTGTCCGAGCAGGCACCCCCCAAACTCTGGCATAGAGTGGGGTTTTCAGGTAGAAGGAGACACAAACGGCTCCCGATGAGTATCTGTCCTTAAGAGAGAGATACAGACTGCTGCCCTGGACGATTTTCTGGTTAGGTGGCTCCTTCCATAATTCCTCCTCCACATTTCAGGGAGGACGTTCCCTGCAACCCCCATGTACCTGGTTGATTGAAACCGTGATGCGACAACTCGTGGCTCCTTTCTGGATTTACGGTTTTTGAACTACAGTTTTTACTTATTTTATTTTTGTACGTGCATACCCTACCACTGTATCTATATTCAATATATCTTATATGACAAAATACACCATGAGGGGTTTTGCCCGTTCTTCTTTTTTGTTCTTTTAGTTTTTAATATATGAATAAGCTTTCCCTATGCTTAGGGACACGAATGAATGGCAGTTGTACTATAAAAGTTCCTGGTGTCTATTATTATACAACTTTGTTATCTCATCAACCAGCCGACTAAATTCCAACACCATGAGTCAAGGTACGGAGTAGCCATATACAAATCACACCGATGTAATCTCCCTAGGAAGCTGGGTAGAGAGGGTTACATTTGTATGGACACCTGATATAAAGACTGCCAATTCACCCAATTATTACATTTACTTTCACTTATGATTTTCAGAGTATTAGCTTCTTAGATGTTTGGGTACCAAAATCAGAAAGTGTACTGGAATCGGATATGTATGTCAAACCCAGAGATAAAAATAATGTGCTCCAGGCTGGTAATTACCACTCCAGAAGTACCATGGAGGGGTTACCATTTAGCCAATTGTTGAGAACACGAAGAATTTTTAGTTCTGTACAAAAATATATGACAAAAAAAGTATGATGCAGAAATGCATGAATAGAGGATATTCTCTGAAATAACTTTCTTCTGTGCATGAATTAGTGGAAAAAAATCCACGTTGGGATTTATTGGAAAAAAAAAACACAAGGAAAGTCGTATTCCATTTATTAGCACATATTATTATTATCTTCTGCGTGCGCTGCGCGAACAAGCAACGCGCCTCAATCAGGCCGGGCCACTACATGCTGGAGCGGGGCGATCCTTAAGACCTGACCTATTGGGGTTCCCTGTGGACTGGAGTTGGGAAACTGAGCTATAAACTCTGCTTAGGGTCCTGTGTGATTTCTTGGTTTTAATTATTTTTTATATGTATGATGTTAGACTTTAATAAAATTGTGCTATATTCTTTGGGATATCGTGAGTGCTCTCTATGGGACGTCTTTCTTCTTTGTTTGTGTGATTATTATGCTCTGTCCCTGAGCACCGATTGGCATCTCTTATTATAGAGGAATTTATTATCAGTCCCTTTGATACCAAGTTGTTGTAGGGGTATATGCGGTATCTGTCATAATAGCTGTTTAAAACCTGTATGCTTAAATATGCTGTTTATGATGACTGTTTCTTAGAATTTTTTGCTTTTATGATGAGCTTTTGCACGTGATCCCCTGCTGTCGAATGTTTCTGATTGCAGATTATGATTTGCTGATACAGATATTCATTGAATATAATGAATTGCATTGACTTTATTGTTTGTCATGTTCCTTAGTTACCACAAGTATTTTCTGTTTTAGATTTATTATCACCGTTGTAACAAAACGTGTTCACATTGTTCACTCTGGCGGGTATGTGATGATGCCAGGATTTACTTAAATTGGCCCGAAAATGAAGGTGCAGCTGTGTGATAAAATAGGCAGCAAGTCTTCCTAAAATTCATGGGAACCTCTGTCCTGCTGCTTATTCCTGTCAGCGTTACTGTGGGTAACCGTAGGGTAAATGTTGGGTATCAGGGTTTTGCCCATGTACTTTATAATATGTTATGCTTAATTCAGCAATATGGGTTCCACGTTTTTTTTTTTTTTGTATTATTACTGGTTTTAAGCAGGGGGTCTTTGGATCTGAACTGTGTTAATTTCAGCTTGCGGGATCCCCTGCTTCCTGAGATACCTCTGTGAACTGTGTGTCTTAGGCTGCATCCATGGTGCCCGTGTGTGTGCACGTGGTGTCCCGCTCGCCTGTTGTTGGAGCCTTTACATTGCCTGTTGGATTGCTCGACGCGGGGGGCGTTCCGAGGGCTGAGCCGCGCACGTGACCCTGCTGTCATGCGGCAAAATCAAAATCTCGTTGCGCCGCACGCCCCATCGCGCTCGCACGGTCTATGGCCGAAATCATTGCTTTAATGCATTTGATCGCGCCACGCGTGCGGTTGCTCGTGCAGTCGCGTTAACCATGGACGCGGCCTAACATAATGGCGGCATTTAAATGTTTCACGTCACGCGGGTCAATGAGAAGCTGTGACGTCATCCGGTGCAATTTCCTATTGGCAGTGTCAGATTTCCCATTAGGCCCGGGCCTATGGCGGCAAAATTTGGGGGCAGCAAAAATTGCACTCTCAGCCTATCGGATCTATTGGGAAGGCACTTGCCTGTGTGGCCGTCTCCTTTCTGCCGCCCTCCTGCTCCTTTGGAATCCCAGCATCAAATGACGCAGAGTACGTCAATAACATCATGAAGTCGCGTTTCCATGGCAACGCGCCACCGTGCGACATCACATTCGTGATGTCCATGGCGTCATTTGATGCTGGGATTCCAAAGGAGGACGGCAGAAAGGAGGCGGCCACACAGGCAATTGCCATGGGGCAGCGAATTTTGAAATCCGCGACTGCCTATTTGCCTGTGTCACAGGGATATTTAAACTGAAAAGAGATACCGGCAACCCCTACAGAGCTAAGTATCTCGGGAAGCAGGGGGTTACCTAGAGCTGAAATTAACACAGTACATCTCCGAAGACCCTTGCTTCAATCCTGTAATAAAATGTATTTTTCTTTTTTAAATGAAGCCTATATTGCTGCTTTAAACACGTGGAAGCAGTGGTCCTGTTCTTCTCCCGATCACCTGGACATGCAGGGGTTAAAACCTAGACTTGTTCCTCAAGGGAACTATATCACTGGGCTGTATTCGGTTTTGTATGTGTGGGATAGGGGTGCCCTGCTTAGCAGAGCCACCGACAGCTATCACGGGGTCCAGGACTAGAGTTTTCACCAGGGCCCCCCATGTCAATGGCCTTGCAAGAACCCCAATCTTTCTCTTCTGCCTTCTCACATACAGTACTTCCTTGCTCTCATCACCTCTATTTCTTTCCCCCCTCTCACACTCCCCCCATGTATTTCTCTGCCCCCTCTCTCTCTTATACCACCACATCTACCGCTCAATCACTCCCCCACCTTCCTCTCACACCCCCTTTCACTCACTCTCCCACCCTCCTCCTCTATCACTCAATCCCACTACCTCTCAAATCCCAACTCCCTCCTCACACACAATTCCCACCTCCCCTCACTGAATTCCCCCCTTCTCCACACTCATTAACCCCTCCTTCCCTTCTTCAGTCATTACCCCTTCTTCCCCTCCTCACACTCATTAATGCTCCCTTCCCCACCCACCCTCAATAACTCCCCACTGTTCACCTTGCTCCTGAATTGAGGAGCATTTAAAAAGATGCCGCTGATTGTCTAAGCCCCCCTTCCTCCATGATTTAGAATGGGAGTGGAAAACTATTTCTGCCAAGTCGATCAGCAGATCCAGTGATTCGAAGGTGAGTCACTATGATTCACATTCAGCCACCGAGGTGTACATCAGTGACCGAGAGCTATGGGGAGCTCTCAGGGATGGATCCTCTGGCAGCGGGCACTGTGTACTCGACGGGAGGAGCCTTTTTGAGTGCTAGATCATGGGGGTGAGTCTCATCGAAGAGAGAACCCCAGGAAATGAACCTAGCACTGTTGCAAAGGAGACCAGAAACCCTTCTTCATTCTGAGGAGCACTACCTGAGGAGACAAGCTTCAGCGGCCCCATTTGGGGCATCCAGCTATGGTGGGTATATATGTATGTCTTTATTTATATAGCGTATAAATAACAAATAATATAATTAACACATAAAGGGGAGAAGTGCTTCAGACATAAAAGTAACATTTAGGAGAAGAGCTTACAATCGAATTTGTTTGTTGGAAGAACGCACAGAGACAGTAGGAGGGCGTTCTGGTACGTGGGTCTGCAAGGGGCCAAAGTTTATGTATGAGATGTTAAATATCAGTCATAGAGCTACTCATATGCTTCCTCATACAAGTGTGTTTTGAGGTGGGTCTTAAAGGTGGATAGAGAGGGTGCTAGTCGGATATTGAGGGGAAGGGCATTCCAGAGGTGCAGGGCAGTCAGTGAGAAAGGTTTAAGGCGGGAGAGGGCTTTAGATACAAAAGGGGTACAGAGAAGACATCCTTGAGCAGAACGCAAGAATCGGGATGGTGTATAGCGAGAAATTAGGGCTGAGATGTAAGAAGAAGCAGAAGAGTGTAAAGCTTTAAAAGTGAGGAGGAGAATTGCATGTGTGATACGGGATTTGATAGGATGCCAGGAGAGTGATTTGAGCAGGGGAGACGCTGAGACAGATTTAGGAAAGAGTAGAGTGATTCTGGCAGCAGCGTTAGGATAGATTGTAGGGGAGACAGGTGAGAGGCAGGCAGGCCGGGCAGCAGAAGGTTACAATAGTCGAGACGGGAGAGAATGAGGGTCTGTGTCAGAGTTTTTGCAGTCGAGCAACAGAGGAAAGGGATATCTTGGTAATATTGCAGAGGAAAAAACGACAGTTCTTTGCTACCTTTTGAATGTGAGAAGAGAATGTGAGAGAGGAGTCGAGTGTGACCCTTAGGCAGCATGCCTGGGCTACTGGGTGGATGGTAGTACTTCCAACAGTAATGTGGAAAGAGGAAATAGGGCCAGGTTTGGGAAGAAGTATGAGGAGCTCTGTTGTTACCATGTTAATTTTAATTTGGCGGAGGGCCATCCAGGATGATATAGCCGAGAGACATTCAGAAACTTTAGTCTGTACAGCGTGTAAGATCAGGGGTAGAAAATAGATTTGTGTGTCATCTGCATAGACGTGATATTTGAGCCCAAGAGATGTTATTAGGTCACCTAGAGAGAGTGTGTAAAGAGAAAAGAGAAGGGGTCCCAGGACATAGCCCTGGGGTACCCCCACAGAGAGATCGATAGAGGAGAAGGAGGTGTTAACAAAAGAGACACTGAAAGTACAATGGCAGAGGTAAGAGGAGATCCATGATAGAGCTTTGTTACGAGTGCCAAGAGTATGGAGAATGTGAAGGAGAAGAGGGTGGTCCACATTATTAAATTGTCAGGATCCATGATCCGCGACGCGCTTGGCGCACTCGTCACCTACCCCAACCCGTGATCGGGCAGTCAGCCATGACGCTTCTCTTCCTTCTCCTTGGTCCAGCCGCCATGCTAGGCGCACGCATGCATCCCGTGAGGAGGTTAATACCACTCTCTCCGGTCCGGCCTCCAGACTCTACCCACGTGGCAATGTCATCAGTGCGCAGCGCGCAAACACGCGCGCGGTCAGCGCATGCACGGGCCGCGTCATCTTTCTGCTTATGAAATCCTCCCCACACCTGTCTCCCGCACTCTATCCTCCTATCATGGTCAGTCTTCCTGACGCGCCTCCTCCAGCCTGTACTTCATTGGTTCCTGTCTCCTATATATGCTCAGCCGGCCCACTGGCAAATCGGCTGAGCATAAACCTTCCTATGTGTGAAGTGTTCACTTCAACCCATGCCTCCACAGTCTTGTCTTGCATCCCGGTTCCTAGTTCCTCTGTTTCTGACACGGCTATTCTTCTGGACTCCGCTCTTCTAAACTCCTGGTCTCGGCTACCAATGACGATTCGCACCTCTCCAACCCCGACCTCGGCAAAGTACCACGACGATCCGCACCTCTCCAATCCTGACCACGGCTAAGTACCTTCAACGATCCGCACCTCTTCAACCTCGACCTCGGCAAGTATCTCTGACCATCCATACCTCTCCAACCCTGACCCCGGTATCTCGACCTATCTAAACTCCAGACGCGCCCACACGGCTGTGTGTTGGTGTTATATACAATCCCCACCTCGGCCTTGCGGTCACGCCTTTTTTGTGGTGAGCAATCCATTACACAAATGCTGCAGAGAGGTTGAGTAATATGAGCAGAGTGTAATGACCTCTGTCTTCGGCAGCATAGATGTCGTTAGTTATTTTAGTGAGTGCTGTTTCAGTGAAGTGAGCAGTGCGGAAGCCAGATTGTAGATGGTCTAGGAGAGAATAGGTGTTGAGAAAATGGAGCACGCAAGAGAATACAAGATGTTCAAGGAGTTTAGAGGCAAAAGGCAGGAGGGAGACAGGTCGATAGTTAGAGAGGGGGATTAGATGCAAATAAATGTATTCTTCTGAATGTCCAAGTGACTCAGTTAAATTTTTCTTCCTCCGTGCAGAGAGATTTTTTGTTATAGTTCTGGATTTTGGTTGAAGGGTTTTCCTGGATTTGCCCTTCATCTTGACTGGCACCAGATAACATCAGACTCTACTAGTGCAAGCTTTTAAATTTTACTTTCATGAACATTGTATTCTCAGCCTCAGCCACTGCCTTTAATCCAGCTCTTGTCTTTGCCATTATTAGAATCATGGAATCCGTATTTCCTTAAGACTGTTTGTATCAAATTGGAGGCTCATTGTATGATTTCAATGATTAAAAAGTGTGTTTGTGCCTGTCAGTGGTCCAGGTGATTGGCAATGGAATACTTGAAATGTCATAATGCCGCATCTAGAGAAACACTGAATTTGCACTAGTTGTTGTCATGATTGCAGTACAAATAAGGCCTACAAATAGGACCCCGTGGAGGAAGGCATGGCTCTCTCTATAGAACCAGATTCATGAACAAATACCTGGCCTTTAATTATTTTCTGTGTGTGCACCTGCTCTCAAGGAACGTTAAGCAGGAACTTCCGATTACAGGGGTCTACATTAACTTTCTGTGTATTTGTAAAGATTAACAAGTTGACAATATATTTGCACTCTTGTCTTATACATCTGTTTACTCACGCTCCAGGACATATAATTATTAATATTTTTGGAACTATTCCAAACATTTCTGGCTTAGTAAGGCCCTCGTCATTGTATTTTGTGTCATTGTTTGAGTTTTCCTTCCTCTCAGGAACAACCAGACTAAAGTATGGTAGCTTCACGAGCATTACTGTGATTTTTATATAGTAATGCTGGTATATGAGATTGAAGTGTTTCAGTATGATTTGTGTGACAATGTAGGTAACTTTACTTAGTTTGATTGTAGTCTGGAAATCTGTAGTGAACTGAATTTAGACCATATCAATTTCTTTAGCACGGACATACATGCCTAGATCTTAGATTGCATTGTTGACATATGTTCTCTACCTACTCACCTTATCTCAGAACAGTCTACAGATCTGTCAATACAAAGAGACACTGACACATCATGCCCCTGTTTCTCTCTGCCATTCTTGCCTTTTTAACCCCAGACCTTGGCTAAAGTGACATACATGCATGTTCCACTCCTGCATTTGCTCCTCTATTGCTTCTAGAATAAATCTCCTACAGTACTCTCACAGACTTCCTTCACCACAAATGTATCTTATACTGTTTAAACTCTGCCCTCACCCAGGCTAAACAAACCTACTTTTCTTCACTATTCAACACTCACAAGTTTAAACCACGCCGACTCTTCTAAGTCTTTGATTCTACTCAGTCCACTGTCTGTTACCTGTTTTTTTTCTTCCTCCATTACACTTCAGGACTTTGATGACTATTTCAAGACATACGTGGATTCCATTTGTCAATGTATTAACTCTGCATTCTAATCATATTCTTACCTATTCTTCCTAACTCCCCTTCAGCCTTCCTTGACTCTTTTCTTCTGTCACAGAGGAGGAAGTGTCACTGCTGATCTCCTCCTCTCCTTGTACCACTTGCCCTCTTGACCCCATTCCCTCAAGCCACTTGCTAACATTCTAATCTCTACACATATTTTGAACTCCTCACTCAGGTCTGGTACCTTTCCCACATTCTTCAAGCATGCAACAGTTAACCCTTTACTCAAAAAGAGCACGCTTGACCGTACCTGTTTCTCTAACTATCACCCTGTCTCCCTTCTGCCTTTTGCCTCTAAATTCCTTGAAAGCTTTGTATTATTTCGCTTGCTCCATTTTCTTACCTCCTCTTCTATCCAAGATCCTCTACAGTCTGGCTTCCCCACTGCTCACTCAACTGAAATAGCCATCATGAAAATAATTAATGACCTCCATGATGCCAAAGACAAAGGTCATTACACCCTGCTTATATTACTCGACATTTCTGCAGCCTTTCATACTGTTGACCACCCTCGTCTCCTTCACATCCTCCATACTCTTGGTATCAATAACAGAGCTCTATCCTAGATTTCCTCTTACCTCTCCCAGTGTACTTTCAGTGTCTCATTTGCCAACACCCCACCTCTGTTCATCTCTCTGACGGCGTACCTCACGGATCTGTCCTGGGACCAATTCTCTTTTCACTTTACACACTCTCTTTAGGAGACCTAATCAGATCTCTTGGGTTCACATGTCACCTCTATGCTGATGACACAAAAATTTACTTTTCAACCCATGATATTACACCTGCTGTACAGACCAACGTTTCTGAATGTATCTCTGCTATATCATTCTGGTTGGCCCTCTGTCAACTCAAATTTAACATGTCAAAGACTGAGCTCCTCATACTTCCTTCTTAGGTGTCACATTTGACTCCTCCATCACATTCTCCTGTCACATTCACACTGTAGCTAAAACCTGTTGATTTTTCCTCTGTAACATTGCAAAGATACGCCTTACCTCAGTTGCTTTACTGCTGAAACTATCACAGCCTCCTGTCTCGACTATTGTAACCTTGTACTGTTCAGCCTTCCTGCCTCTCACCTGTCTACACTAACGCTACTGCTAGAATCACTTTACTCTCTCTTAAATCTGTGTCAGCATCTCTCTTGCTGAAATACCTCTCCTGGCTTCCTATTAAATCCTGTATTACACAAAAATTCTCCTTCTCTCTTTTAAGGCAATACACAATGCAATATGAATCGGTTTATTCGTAAAAGTTAAAACATTATCAACGTCTCAGTTCCGTCTTGGACTTTTATTAAAAAAATAAGCCTCAACATGTTTAAAATATATATTATGTGTGTACTGCCGGAGCCATAAAACAGAAATAAAATTAAAGGGATGAAGATATTGATATTTTTTTCACAAATCGGAAGGCACCTGTCTTGGATGTGTGATTTTCAACCCCAAAAAAACTTTGAAAAAAACCTCATCCGATCAGACAAAAAACGTCAAACTTGTCGTTTTTTTGCCAGTCAGCGCAATTCATTAAGTAGTGGTAAGTGAATCGTACTGGAAAAGCACACCAGATTTTTGCACTAGCAAAAGGCTGGAACAATAGAGATGGAGATATGAATTAAAGCATTGTTTATGTTTTTTCAAGCACACAATTAATACAAGAGGCCGGTAGGTGTTCCCGTGTGGTTCCCAGGGGTGTCCGGGGGTCCACGGACCTATCCCCGTGGCTTAGGGCGGTGGTTATATATCTTCCTCACCTCAGCCCCGCGGTCCAGTCCAGGTTGTAGTGAGCATCTGTGACAGTGGTAGACCAAATGTATTGGTTTCCCAAGTACCCATATACAGGTTGGCATAGATAGGGGCAAACCGAGTCCCCATAGCCATGCCACAAACCTGCCGATAATATTGGGAAATGAAAAGAAAATAGTTGTGTGAGAGGATGAAGAGTATTGCATCAAAAATAAATTGGCAATTGAGTTCGTGCAGTGATGAATTTTTTGAGAGAAAACCTGAAACGGACTCAATCCCCAAATCATGTGGAATATGGGTATAGAGTGATTGTACGTCGCACGTTACCCACCTATAGTTGTCCTTCCATCTGTAATTGTGAAACAGATTGAGGACAGCAGTGGAGTCTTTTAAAAAGGAGTGTAAGGTGCCAACAAGTCCTTGTAAAAATGAAATCAACGTACTGTGAAAGGTTGGAGGTTAATGACTGGATGCCTGATATTATGGGTCGTCCCGGTGGAGATGTGGAAGATTTATGCACCTTAGGGAGGTTATAAAAGATGGGAATTTTTGGGTTTTCTACAAACAGAAAAGCAAATTCCGCTTTCGGAAGAACGGTTTTAGTTAATAAGGAGCTCTAAAGTGAACTGCTTGGTCGGGTTAAAATCCAATTTTTTTTATAAAAAGTGATATCTAAAAGTAACCTACGAGCTTCCTTTTCATAATCTGCCCTGTCTTGCACAACAACCCCACCTCCTCTATCCGCCTGCCTAATTATCACTAGAGAATTTGGAATTACCCAGTATACCGAGGCTGCTAACAGGTAGTGCACACACTTTATGGCAACTTGATTGAAGAGAGACCCAGCAATGATTAATGAAACAATAAGCCTCCGGTATTGAAAACAGGGAGTTGGGTAATAGTAAGCCGGATAGAGGTACAGGGGGACACCTCCCTAAGGGGCGCCCCCAAGTAGATCACAGCCCGGCACTAACCGCCTCAATAATCTCCCTGAAATACCGCGTGGAGGTTAGGAGTACTCACGAAAAAGCCGTCCCTGTTGGTGCAGGGAATTCTGCAGCGGCTTCCTCCTCTGGTGTAGCTGGCGTCAGCGTGCTCCTCCGGAAATGATGACACAGGAAGAAGGGGGTAGGATGGTCCGTGGTTCACAGCAACTTCAGCAGCCAACGCATGGATGTCTAAAAAAACTTTATTGATCGCTAGCAGCAAACATCAGGCAACCACTCTAACATGTTTCGTCCAGGCTATGGACTTTTTCAAAGAGTGCTGATAGTGTATGGCAGCCAAATAGATATAGGGAGTGGTGAGTGTATGCCACCAATAGAAACAGGGAACGTATTTAAACCTCACCTGTGGTAGATTAATCATTAAAGTGGATAACTATCTCCACAACAATCCCCATAGCAATGGCTGCACAACAAGGTATTTACAACATACACATGAAAAATCTTAAAAACAAACCAGAACATATAATGGATACATTTAAAAACACAACTACTGATGTTTTAAGTTACCAGCATCATTATTATTATATAAAGCTGTATCAATTAATGGAAGTATACAGATGTATAACAAAGGATTTCATATATCTAGTACTTATAAAGCATTTTCAGTATCAAGATTCACCTTAAAGGGATATAAACATTTTATCAATTTATTCACATAATTCATATCCATGAATACAGTGGCAACCGCATGACAGACAGTAACTTAATATGTCACCTCCCAGATCACAATGTAATTGGGTGAACACTGTGAACCCACCCCAAAACTTAGCCATTACCCCATCAGGAAGTGTTTCAGTTCCCACTCCTGATTGATGCCGGCCGGATGGAGTGTGTTCAGAGTGTACACCCAATACATTTCCTGTTTATTTAATACCCCCTCTCTATGGCCTCCTCTAGCGTTACAAGGGATATGTTCAATTGCCATATAGGAAAAGTTGGCTATTCCCCCTTTAGGGCATCTGGAGAAGTGTCTGGGAACTGGATGAGATACATCATTCTTTTTAATAAGCCTGACATGCTCGGCAATGCGGGTCTTGACTGGCCGAATGGTTCGTCCCACATACAATTTTTTGCAACCACATCTCAAAAGATAAATGGTGTAGGATGTATTACAATTCAAAAATTCTTTAATAAAATATTTTTTTCCATTGATGTCAGTTTGGACAAATTTTGTACTATGAACATATTTACACATGGAACAATTTCCACATGCATAAAAACCTTTAGGAATACTACCAATTCTTTTAAGATCAGTTTTAGTTTGAAAGTGACTTGGCGAGAGGTGTGATGCTAGTGTCTTAGCCCTACGGAATGAAAATTTTGGTCCCTTCAAGGTAAACTCAGCAATATCCTTACCAAGGCACAGGGTGTGCCAATGTTTATGCACAATGTCGCATATAAGCTTGGATTGGCGACTATAAGTCGTGATGAATAATGGACTCATATCACTATACTTGCTCTTAGATTGTACTGCTGCGGCACAGTTTATTCGAGCATTTGCCCGTTCTGTGCCGCAGCAGTAGCCTGGCGCGCGCCCGAGTGTGACGGGCGCACGCCGAAGCAGCGGAAGAGCGCCCTCCGATCGGGGCGCTCTCCCTACCGCTGCCGGGTCCGCCGGGTCCCCCGGAACCCCCTGCCGCTGTCCCGCGATTGCGGGACACCAGGGCTCCCTCGGGGAGCCCCTGGACACGCGTGCAGCGGGCGCACGCTCCCGATGACGCGTGACCGCGCGTCTATGACGCGCGGCACGCCGAGGGGTGGCCACTAGCAAGCCGGGAGATTTCCCGGCTTGCGGTACCGACCACACTTCAATAAAGTGTGTCGGTAGTGTATGTACCCCTTATGATGTTTGTCTTTTTTCTTTTTATCGAGGATTCCAGGGCGATCCAAAGTCATAGCGTACTCGTATGCTGTCTGGATATCTGTATATTTGTAACCCCTGGCTTGGAATCTCTCAAATAGTGCTTGTGACTGCAAAGAGAAATTCTCGTCATCAGAACATATCCGTCTCAACCTTACAAATTGGGCCCTCGGAATACTTTTGATTAAAGATTGTGGATGACAACTTTTGGCTGACAGTAGTGTGTTTCGGGAGTTTGGCTTGCGAAATATGTCAGTTTGGATTAGCATGTCATGGTCTATGTAAAGGAGCAGGTCCAGATAATTGATGCAATTTATATTTTGTTCATAAGTGAATTTGATATTAACATTATTGATATTAAGTGTGTTTATAAATGCTACAAGTGATGATTCATCGCCGTCCCATATAATAATGAGATCGTCGATGAATCTTTTATAGTAAATAATTTGTGAACGATAAGAATTATTACTGTGATATATATATTGTGCTTCCCATAACCCCATGAATAAGTTTGCATATGATGGTGCAAAACTTGTGCCCATTGCAGTGCCTAATAATTGTAAATAAAAACGTGAATCAAATAAGAAATAATTGTGAGTTAATAAAAATTTAATAGATTCTAATAGAAAAGTGCAAAGTGAAGTGGACAGATGTGATAAATTTAAAAAGTGCGTGATAGCTAATAACCCGTGATCGTGATTAATGATGGAATACAGAGAGATCACGTCAAGGGTGACCCATCTGTATTCTTTTTTCCGGACCAGATCCTTTACATCTACCATGAGGTCCGTGGAATCCTTAATGAATGACGGTAATGCCAGTACCAATGGTTTGAGATAAGAGTCCACATACCGCGATAACCCATCTCCCAAAGATCCAATACCTGCCACTATAGGACGACCAGGAGGGTCGACCAGTGACTTATGGATCTTTGGGAGATGGTGGAATACCGGAATCACGGGATGTGGACTTCTCAAAAATTCAATCTCATGTTTGTCTAATGTACAAAGTATCTTTCCAAATTCAATAATTTCATCTAGTTGACTAATAAAGTCCTGTGTTGGATCCTTTTTAAGAAGTTTATACTGATCCGGATTCCCTAGCTGCCGTAATGCCTCCTGTTTGTATTGTAGGGTGGATAAAACCACAAGGGCTCCACCTTTATCAGCATTTCTAAACATGATGTCTTTGTTATGCTTCAAGGTGTCTAGTTCATGAATCTCCGTGTATGTCAGGTTATTGGCATGCATAGATGAGCAGGAGAAACCTTTAGATAAAATTTGAAGGTCTCTTTCTACCAACCTTTCAAATGCCGTAATGAAAGGCCCCCTATTGGCATTGGGGCAGAAGATAGACTTCTTTTTAAATCCTGAGGAGTGGGTGCCAAAGAAAGGTTGGGAGAAAGCATTGATTTCTTCGCCTTGCTGCTCAAGTAATGCGTCCAAGTCTGATAATACACAGGTTTCCTGAAAGGTATCAAGAGAAATATTAGTTAATGCATCATTAGTAACAATATTAGGTAGTTCATCATCAGTATTGGGTAATACAACATCATTATCAGAGTCAGACAAGTTATTAGTTTGAAAGTGTCCTCTTGATATAAAAAACTTTTTTAAGGATAATTTGCGAGTAAACCTTTGGAGGTCAATCACAGTCTGGAACAAAGCTGCCCACTTGTTTAATGAAAGTACTGAGGTTATATGTGAGGAGCCTTCAGACCTCACACATTACTTTGTAAAGCTAGAAAGACTGTTGGTGTTGAATATACGCCTATGGTGGGACATCACCTCATTGAACAACTATATTAGATGTAAAAGAATACCACGAGGTTTGCGAATAAAAAAGACACCAACATTTGGTTTTACCAATATGCAATTTGAGCAGGACTGGACTGATACTCTAAACCAATGTTCCTTAAAGCTAATGGAACTAATCATTCAGCAGAAGTCAAAAGAAAAGGAGCAATTAATGTTGGAAATAAACCTTTTGAGGAACAACTTGAAGCCATTTACTAAAATGGATCAATTTATAAAAAACGACAAAACCCTGCTGACTAATATTGAGACCATAGAGGACACAATAAGTGACAAAAAACACAGCAAGTTCGAACGAGACCGTGTAGATTATATAAAAGGACAAATTTATTGTTGGCAGAAACCTCAAACAAGAGAGAATGTGGGATCCAATACAGCAAGGGGGTTTAAACCTCAATCCAAAGGATGGTCTAAAAGCAACCCTAATAAGTCTATCTTAAAGGGAAGATCAGCTGACAACTCAGGTGCGGAGTCAGACTACTCAGAGTGCGAATTGAGATCTCACTCTGTATCTTTTGAAGGTTCTACTGAGAGTATACGGGATAACCATGGGAGATCTAGGAGCGACAGCAGGTCATCCATCACATCTAATGGGGCCAGATCAAAAAATCAGGAACAGGCTCCCTCTTTGTCTTCTTTTTTATCCACAGGAACACGATCACGCCGCGAACCAGACGATCGCGGAGAAAACGTGGAAACTCGCGGGAGACCAAAAAGAAAGAAGTACACATAGATGAGTGTGATAATAACGTCATTAATCTCTCAGGAGTGGAACTCTCCCATGCACAATTATCTCTACTAAATAAGGGACTGGGTTTTGCCCCGGTTCAGGACTTCCACTTGTTCCAGACTGTGATTGACCTCCAAAGGTTTACTCGCAAATTATCCTTAAAAAAGTTTTTTATATCAAGAGGACACTTTCAAACTAATAACTTGTCTGACTCTGATAATGATGTTGTATTACCCAATACTGATGATGAACTACCTAATATTGTTACTAATGATGCATTAACTAATATTTCTCTTGATACCTTTCAGGAAACCTGTGTATTATCAGACTTGGACGCATTACTTGAGCAGCAAGGCGAAGAAATCAATGCTTTCTCCCAACCTTTCTTTGGCACCCACTCCTCAGGATTTAAAAAGAAGTCTATCTTCTGCCCCAATGCCAATAGGGGGCCTTTCATTACGGCATTTGAAAGGTTGGTAGAAAGAGACCTTCAAATTTTATCTAAAGGTTTCTCCTGCTCATCTATGCATGCCAATAACCTGACATACACGGAGATTCATGAACTAGACACCTTGAAGCATAACAAAGACATCATGTTTAGAAATGCTGATAAAGGTGGAGCCCTTGTGGTTTTATCCACCCTACAATACAAACAGGAGGCATTACGGCAGCTAGGGAATCCGGATCAGTATAAACTTCTTAAAAAGGATCCAACACAGGACTTTATTAGTCAACTAGATGAAATTATTGAATTTGGAAAGATACTTTGTACATTAGACAAACATGAGATTGAATTTTTGAGAAGTCCACATCCCGTGATTCCGGTATTCCACCATCTCCCAAAGATCCATAAGTCACTGGTCGACCCTCCTGGTCGTCCTATAGTGGCAGGTATTGGATCTTTGGGAGATGGGTTATCGCGGTATGTGGACTCTTATCTCAAACCATTGGTACTGGCATTACCGTCATTCATTAAGGATTCCACGGACCTCATGGTAGATGTAAAGGATCTGGTCTGGAAAAAAGAATACAGATGGGTCACCCTTGACGTGATCTCTCTGTATTCCATCATTAATCACGATCACGGGTTATTAGCTATCACGCACTTTTTAAATTTATCACATCTGTCCACTTCACTTTGCACTTTTCTATTAGAATCTATAAAAATTTTATTAACTCACAATTATTTCTTATTTGATTCACGTTTTTATTTACAATTATTAGGCACTGCAATGGGCACAAGTTTTGCACCATTATATGCAAACTTATTCATGGGGTTATGGGAAGCACAATATATATATCACAGTAATAATTCTTATCGTTCACAAATTATTTACTATAAAAGATTCATCGACGATCTCATTATTATATGGGACGGCGATGAATCATCACTTGTAGCATTTATAAACACACTTAATATCAATAATGTTAATATCAAATTCACTTATGAACAAAATATAAATTGCATCAATTATCTGGACCTGCTCCTTTACATAGACCATGACATGCTAATCCAAACTGACATATTTCGCAAGCCAAACTCCCGAAACACACTACTGTCAGCCAAAAGTTGTCATCCACAATCTTTAATCAAAAGTATTCCGAGGGCCCAATTTGTAAGGTTGAGACGGATATGTTCTGATGACGAGAATTTCTCTTTGCAGTCACAAGCACTATTTGAGAGATTCCAAGCCAGGGGTTACAAATATACAGATATCCAGACAGCATACGAGTACGCTATGACTTTGGATCGCCCTGGAATCCTCGATAAAAAGAAAAAAGACAAACATCATAAGGGGTACATACAATCTAAGAGCAAGTATAGTGATATGAGTCCATTATTCATCACGACTTATAGTCGCCAATCCAAGCTTATATGCGACATTGTGCATAAACATTGGCACACCCTGTGCCTTGATAAGGATATTGCTGAGTTTACCTTGAAGGGACCAAAATTTTCATTCCGTAGGGCTAAGACACTAGCATCACACCTCTCGCCAAGTCACTTTCAAACTAAAACTGATCTTAAAAGAATTGGTAGTATTCCTAAAGGTTTTTATGCATGTGGAAATTGTTCCATGTGTAAATATGTTCATAGTACAAAATTTGTCCAAACTGACATCAATGGAAAAAAATATTTTATTAAAGAATTTTTGAATTGTAATACATCCTACACCATTTATCTTTTGAGATGTGGTTGCAAAAAATTGTATGTGGGACGAACCATTCGGCCAGTCAAGACCCGCATTGCCGAGCATGTCAGGCTTATTAAAAAGAATGATGTATCTCATCCAGTTCCCAGACACTTCTCCAGATGCCCTAAAGGGGGAATAGCCAACTTTTCCTATATGGCAATTGAACATATCCCTTGTAACGCTAGAGGAGGCCATAGAGAGGGGGTATTAAATAAACAGGAAATGTATTGGGTGTACACTCTGAACACACTCCATCCGGCCGGCATCAATCAGGAGTGGGAACTGAAACACTTCCTGATGGGGTAATGGCTAAGTTTTGGGGTGGGTTCACAGTGTTCACCCAATTACATTGTGATCTGGGAGGTGACATATTAAGTTACTGTCTGTCATGCGGTTGCCACTGTATTCATGGATATGAATTATGTGAATAAATTGATAAAATGTTTATATCCCTTTAAGGTGAATCTTGATACTGAAAATGCTTTATAAGTACTAGATATATGAAATCCTTTGTTATACATCTGTATACTTCCATTAATTGATACAGCTTTATATAATAATAATGATGCTGGTAACTTAAAACATCAGTAGTTGTGTTTTTAAATGTATCCATTATATGTTCTGGTTTGTTTTTAAGATTTTTCATGTGTATGTTGTAAATACCTTGTTGTGCAGCCATTGCTATGGGGATTGTTGTGGAGATAGTTATCCACTTTAATGATTAATCTACCACAGGTGAGGTTTAAATACGTTCCCTGTTTCTATTGGTGGCATACACTCACCACTCCCTATATCTATTTGGCTGCCATACACTATCAGCACTCTTTGAAAAAGTCCATAGCCTGGACGAAACATGTTAGAGTGGTTGCCTGATGTTTGCTGCTAGCGATCAATAAAGTTTTTTTAGACATCCATGCGTTGGCTGCTGAAGTTGCTGTGAACCACGGACCATCCTACCCCCTTCTTCCTGTGCCTAATTATCACATTTGTATTGTCCTGCAATTCTTTTAAGGCCAAATCTTCTTTCTTACTCAAATTATGTTTGATTCTACCTAATTTTGGGTCAACTAATTTTTCAAATTTGTTATTCAGTAGATTGAAAAAAAGTATCGATATAGTTCCCTTTTGAGTGTGCTGGGTAGAACCGAGACTGTGGTTTAAAAGACGTATGTTTACATAATGGTGTCCCATTGTCTGGAATCACAGAAGTGGGCGAAATTTCTGAATTGAATAAATTCAAATCCACTTCCATTTTATTGATGTCTGTTTAATAAAATGGCGCTTCAAAGTAAAGTTACGTGCAAATTTATTAAGATCAGTAAAAAGTTGGAAACCACTAGGGCCAAATGTTTATGAAAAAGATAACCCCTTTCCCAAGACCAATTGTTGGTCTTCTGTTAATACAGTCGTGGAAAGGTTAAAAATCCCTTTAGGACTAAGGCCAATCAGTCCCAACGGGATCCTTTTCTTTTTTTGAGGTGGCCCTCCCTACTCTCGTCCCTCTCCTGGTGGGTACTGTCTTTTTACACCATGGGTGTCCCTGGGGTCACTTCCTTTGTATCCCAGTCCGAATCCTTTTCACATGGATTGGTGTATCTTTCTTTCAGGACTTTTAAAAAACCTGAGGGATCTGAGTCTAAAATGAGAGGGAGGTTTAGATAACTGTTTAGGGTCCGGGCCACAAGATCTAGTCTGGTTGTCTCTCTCATCCCTCCATGGGGTGTAATTAGTCTTAGATCTGTCACTCTGTTTATATTTGGTGTGATGTTTATCTGACTTATTTTTTCCCTTATAATAGTATTTGGTGTCTCGTTTATCATGCTTATTTTCACCTCTTGATTCATACCGTCTATGATTGGTATGAGGGGGCCATCCCAAGTTTTTCTTGGTGGATAATAGGCATGGTCAACAATTTTACTCCCATTAGTATCCTTTTCTTCCCCTCTTCGACTGTCTTCTACATTAAATCCACAAACTCTGTCTCTGGTTACATTCAGTATCGTCTTTCTCTCCCCCAAAAGCATTAACGTGGTGAGGTGCTATTTAGTATCATGGAACACCACAGTGTTAATCTTCCCGGGCCGCTTACTGTTCTTGGGCTACGGCCACCCAACCACGCTGCAGCCGTGTGTGAACGCGGCACTGAGAATAGTAAGCGTTGCTACATCTGTATGTCCTCCCTACTGCCATTTTCATTTCTTCACCCGTGTGATGTCACAGACATTTGTTTACTTTCGAACCCATTCATTTATTTTCCTGTCTCTACGGGTAATACCTAGCATATATCTCTTCATACTTCTTTCAGTTGTCTAAAGCTTCTGAATTATCATTGCATTTAGGGTCCAAGTTTCTAATCCATACATGAGTGCGGGCAGAATACACTGGTCGAAAACTTTCCTCTTGAGGCACAGTGGAAGGTTCCCTTGAAAGATTGCCTTGTTTCTTCCAAATGTGCCCCATCCCATCTTCATTATCCTATTGATTAAATTGAAAAGGTTCCCATCTATTGTTACTTGCAGACCAAGGTAGATATTGTCTTCAACTTCAAGTTCAATTACATTTGTTTTGATCTTTGCAGAGTTCACACATTCGTTGAACAGTACTTTGGTCTTGGTAAGATTCATATGGAGTCCCACTTTCTTACTTGCTTTGGTGAGTTCTCTGATTTGTGGCGGGAGGTCTTATGAACAATAATAACTGTATCTGCAAATTGTAGGCGACTTAAGTATTCACCGTTGATTCTGATTCCTTTTTTATCCCAATTCAATGTCTTGAACAATTCTTCAAGTGTTGCTGTGAAAAGCTTTGGTGACATGGTCTCTCTCTGCCCTGCTCCCTGGCTGATCCTTATCTTGCTAGGATCTTCGTGTAGTCTAATGGTTGATGGGTATTCTCGTAAATGTTCCTTATAATATCAACATACATTTCTTCAACACTTTTGTCTTCTTAATGCATTTAAAACTGCTGAGGTGTAAACACACACACAAATGCTTTTTCATAATTTACTAATCTAAAAATGAGTGGTAGATCATATTCAGTACTGCAGGAAATCACTTCTTCTAAGACTTGTCTCCTTTCTTGTCGATGAGGAGGGCTATCATCCTAATCCACATAAGAGACATCATCCTCATCATCAGTATCCCCATAGGACCAGAATGGACACTTCATTGTGGCAGGGTTCATTACCAGAATACCACAGTTTTCCCTCTATTTTGATGGTGCAAGGTGTTTTCTTCCCCCTGATTTTGGGAGGTGCTATTGTAGTGATTTTCTCCATATAGTCTAGAACCCCAGCTGGTAGTCCTACAGGTAGGCAGACTTCAGTTGCAGAGTTCGTGTGTTTTTTAATATTTCAGTGTCCCAATCAAAATTCGTTATCCCCCAAGGAATATGCTGTTTTAATTTTCAGATCTAGAAAATGTCCTGTTCTTTTACTTCCAAGGTCAATTTTAAATTAAAGGTGTTTTGATTGAGTATTTCTATAAACTCGAAGTAGTGATGGTGTTCCTTTCAATAAGATCAGAACATCATCTATATACCTCAAGAATAGTTCCACGTGGGAGGTAATTTTTCCTTGGTCTCATTGAAAACAATGCATTCCTCTCACCAGCCCATGTATAAATTGGCATACATGTGGGGGAACATGTGGCTCCCGTGGTCATGCCTTGTGTCTGATGGTATAATTTTCTGTCAAATAGAAAATAGTTGTCAGCACAAATCTCAGAAGATTGCTTAAAAATATGTTGCATTTAGAGTATTGTAGGTCTCTTGTTTAAAAAAAAACAAATACATCACTGCTATTAAACCATACTAATGAATTATAAACAGAGACTCTATGTCCAGTCCATCAAGATGGGATCATCATTGAGGAAGGAACCAATTTAGTTTTTTAAGAACATACTTGGTATCTGTCAGATATTGTACTTCGGGTAAAAGGGGGGAGAGGAGGACAGGGAGGGAAAGGTAGCCCTCTTGTTGGCTTATCTTTCAGATATGATTGTAAGGAAATAACAATGGCTCTAAGAACTGTGTCTAGATAGATACTTAAAATCTCTGTGTAGTTCCCTATTACTGAGACTATGGAAGACCACACACACACACAAACACACAGATACACACATACACAGAGACACACATACAGAGAGTCACACAGACACACACTCAAACACACACACACACATTTACACACACACAGACAGGCACAGAGACACAGACACAGAGAGAGAGAGAGACCCAGGGACAGAGAGAGAGAGAGACACACACAGTGTAACACACAAACACAGACACACAAACACAGAAACATACACACCCAGAGACACAAACAACCAGAGACTTACACACACAGAGAGAGAGAGATAGAGAGAGAGAGAGACAGACACACACAGAGACACACACACACATAGACACACACGAGGAATTCCCAGTTAATATACATATAGAAGTACAAATAGCTAAAACTGGGGGAGGGGGGCGCCATGCACGTTGATTCTAGGTGATACTTCTAGTGTTTTGTCACTGAAATTGTGTTTTGATTTTTAATTAAAAACATCACCATCACAAATACAATTTACCTTATAAAGTTAGCCTTGATCTACTGTAAAAAATCTCTTTAAGCTCTGTTTTACACTTTAGAGTTGGATAAAAAGTAAATATTTTGTAGCAGAACTTGTCTGATAAGAGGCACAAGTTTTATTTTACTTAGTGTTTAGCACACCTACATTCCCGCTTTTGTCAGATTGTCATAGTCTGATGTTTCTCGCACTTTGTAATTCTTTGAATGCTTTATGTTCTTTCTTACTAAGACGACCTTTGAAATAAAAGAGCAGGTAATTAATTTTCTACATCTGAAAAATAAAAAAAGATGCTAATGGCCCAATCCTGACTTCTATCTATTGACTAGAGACTGCTACTAACAGCCTCTTGGTATTCCAATAGGTACATTTCTAAGAATCAGAAGGAATGCTGGACAAAAGATTCATGGGAAACACAGGCCTCATTAGTGAAAGAGATTATATGAAAAAGGGTATATAGCAAAAATATGGTGAATGTCCCAATCAACACCATGAGAAAATCTACTATCTGAAGAAAAAAAAACCATTCTGAAAATTACTCTAAACTAACACAGTTCATTGGGACATATAACCAACAGTGGCCCCGAATGAATACCATCTTGAAACACCACTGGCATATTCTAAACAAGGATCCAGGAGAGGGGGGGAAGGAAAAGAAAGGAGGGGGAGGAGGGGGAGGAGGGGGGGTGGGTAGGGGGGAAAGGAACCGAAGAATTAAAACATTTTCATTCACTTTCTTTTCCTTCCCCCCCCTTCCCTCTTCCCTTTTCTCCTCCTTCCCCCTTCTTTTTGTTCCTTCTTTTTCAATTGGGATCCGTGACTCCGTTACAGATGCAGCGGCCGTTATTTGAACCCTTCACGCGGTGTATACCTCAGAATACCCATGTGACGGCGCGGGATTTCTTCCAACCGTACCGCCTTTAGACGCGAGTGCAGAAAATTGCATTTTAGTATTCTGGCGTTTAAACACCTGAAATTGACACAGTAGCACAATACTGTACACTAAACAACAAGAAAAAAAAAGGTAACGCTAATCTAAAACACCTGGAAATGGCCAGCAGCCTGTGATATAACTCTGACACCCAAGGTCAGATAATGGAAAGGAGGGAATGTTATATCTATGGCGCTTGGCCCCAAGGTACACTGAATAAAGGAAAGGATATATACAACCAGATGGAGGGTGATATCCACTTGGGTTCTCCTCGTATCGACGATCAATCATGTAAAATAGATTAAAAAAAACATAGTGTAATACAGTAACTGACAAAAACATAAAACACCACTAAGAAATGCTAAGACAAACAAATGCTGAGACAAACAGATGACTGGAATAAGTAAAAAGCATTTAATACAACAACTAAATGTTCAATGAAAATAAAAACACAATAATGAAAGTCACAAGTGCACTCCAGCAAAGGCTGGACTGTCCGCTTTCAGTGTCTGGTAAGCGGACAGTCCAGCCTTTGCTGGAGTGCACTTGTGACTTTCATTATTGTGTGTTTTTATTTTCATTGAACATTTAGTTGTTGTATTAAATGCTTTTTACTTATTCCAGTCATCTGTTTGACTCAGCATCTGTTTGTCTCAGCATTTGTTAGTGGTGTTTTATGTTTTTGTCAGTTACTGTATTACACTATGTTTTTTTTTATCTCTTTTACATGATTGATCGTCGATACGAGGAGAACCCAAGTGGATATCACCCTACAGTAAAGGGTTTGTGGGTGCCCCAACCGTATATAAACTTAAGACGGGACAATCTGAGAGTCCAGATTGAGTCCAAGGAAAAGTGTGTGGGGAATAAGGCAGATAGAAATAAAAGTACAACATCTTTCCTCTTCTGTCCCCCATACACAGAGACTTAGAAGTGTATTAAAAATATACTTTAATAATGTAATGTAATATGCTTGTTAACATTCGGAACCAATGTTCAAACAGGCTGCCCGAGCTAACCCATAGGCGCCAATATGTCTGCTGGACATCGGAGTTCAAAGCAGGCAGAGGATGCCCAGAGGTGAATAGCATTTGGTCAGTGGGGAAAGGCGGAGTACCAAGGTCCTGTGAACAATGGCACTCCTCCGGGATGCCACTTGTTCTGCCAGACCTGATGGAGCTTGCCCAGCGGGTAGCATTGAGATAGCCAGGGATAGATGTGGCATGCTTGCGCATTTCTCCTGGCTATTTCGAATTTCCCGCTGACCCAGATTTTCTAGCCGGCTTGGCTCTGATTGGTTGCTTGGGAAAGTTCCCACGCGTTGATTGGTTGCTGAGTTTTGTGTATGAAACTCAGAATACTATAAGATTCGGGGGTTCCCTGTTGTAAGAGCGCGGACGGGCTTTTCAAAGTTGCTTCTGTGTGAATAGCAGAGCAACTCGCGGTCAAGAAATTCCAAGTTCTCAGAAGAGTACGTAGCGATGGCGAGTGGAACTTTATGCCGATTTGGGTTCCAGGGAATTCCGGGCTAAGTACTGGTCAGGGTAAAACTTGCCCAAAGAGTTCCCTGCACCTACGAAAGTCTAGTTTTCTACCCCAGTCCCACAGTAAGTGTGTCTTATCTGTATTTTGTGAATCATTGTGTATCATTGTGTGAAAGTGAATTTGTGCCAAATAAATTACAATTTATTTAATTACCTTGTTTTACTCAATGAATGATCCTGAAAAAAAAGGTGTATATAACCTGGTCTCCTGTGACAAGCCTCTTCCCTACTTCTTCTTTTATGAAGTAGGACTACATTTTATCTTCCCTCGTCTTCTGGAACTACACCTGTTAATAGTGGCAACTTTGCCCAAACTAAAAAGGTACTGTACTTGCTAAATAGGTACAGCTGGAAGGTTACGCAATGAGTAACGCTGCAGTTGTGCATATTATAATGTGATATTTACTTTAGTTCCGCTTGTACTCATTTGTATTCATCTCTGCCTTTGTATATATATATATATATATATATATATATATATATATATATATATATATATATATATATATATATATATATATATATATATATATATAAAAAAGCTAAAACACTTACTGTATTATAATATAGAACAATGGTTTATAATCTGTGGAACCCTTGACTGCAGAATTCCTCTTTATCCCTTCTGCCCAGTCGTCCCAACAAATCCTCAATAATAATTTTTTAATAAGTAAAAAATGTTGATTAGGAACAACCACAGCTTTATTAAATCTTAAGTATGCACAAAAAAGAATCCTTGCCAGCTTCTATATATTTATAAAAATGTAACCCTAGTGCCAGCACAACCCGGAAAGGCCTTCTTGGCACATGCACAGATTCCGTTCAACATTACACGGCTTCACAGCATACTGAATAGGAACTAGAAAGTACTATCATTATTGGGTGGGTTTTTCAACCAATAATAGATCACACAAAATTCTACCCCCTGCTCAGGGAGTCCCAGGCACCAGAATGTATCCCTTAGTGTCTGGATCTGGTGTAGGACTTAGTGGCACAGCTGTCAATCACTGCTGTCCTTGGATAGCACTACGCAAGATATTATAAGGTGTGGTTTGAGGAGAGTGGTGATTGGTGGCTGTTCTATCAGTGCAGTCTTTCTGCATGCACGGTACTATCTCCAGTGTTGTAAAGTAGGGTTAGGCAGATGTGAGGGTAAATTCTTTATTAGTTGCTGGGAATTAGGAAAATCTGCAGTTAAAGCAGGGGGCTGTTTTGCTACAGTATTTATGGGGTTTGGGGGAGGTCGGAGGAGTTTGCATTAGTATTTGGTAAGGTCTGTTTTGTTATTTGGGCAGGGGTTTGTATAGTTATTTTGGAGGGTCTGTACTGTTTTTAAGGAGGGTCTGTAAAATAATTGTGAGAAGTCTTTATTGTCATTAGGGAGGTTTATAATGTCATTGGCGGTGTCTGTAATGTCTTTGGGGGACTGTATTGGTGGCTGGGGTGGAATGGAGCTTGAACATGAAATTGCATTTCTGCCCATTACTATGTCAAATTAGGTTTTCAAGATTTCTTAATTACTTAATTATCCAATTACCCTACATCCAATAATAACTAATGCAACTTGCTTAGGCATGTTGCCCTGAAAACCTGACCTGGAGGTTACTCTTTAGAGTTTGAGGATCTTTGATGTAAAGTGTAGGTGTTAATCAAGCCTTCTATGTACATTAATGGCGCTTTATAAATAAAGACATACAATACAATACAACACAATTCTAGTATTAATCAGTAGATTCTTTCGTTCTATGTAGTCATCTCAAAGGGCCTCAGAAAATATTCTGTATTACAGTAGTAAAACTGTTTTGCACTATATACGTCCTCTCTATTTTTTTGGAGGACGTCTCAGATGACTACATAGAACCAATTAATCTACTTATTAATACCAGAAGGCTTGATTAACACCTACACAATCACATTTTTTATATTAGTTATATTGCACTATTGTTTTCATTTGACATATACCCTGAAGGAATTTGTGCTCCTAGATAACAGTTTTTAGAACTGTTTGTGGGACGTTTGGAATGTCCCCGTTATGGAGCTGCACTTTCTGGAAGGGTTGTATATGTAGCACTGTTTCCCCCACCCTCTGGGAGATTTACTGCTGTTGCTACTGTGTTGTGCTGAGGCATACCTGTAGGTTCAGGAGAGCTGAGCTGATCTGCGATGGTATGGAGATCAGGACAGGCTTTTGATGTCAACTGTAGTTCTTTCCTTTGGTGTTCAGTGCCTCCAACTTCAGGGGGGGCTTAGGCAGTACCAGAGACAGTTCTCTCTGAAGCACATCTTCCATACACCACATGCACTGACTCAATCCAGGCTGTTGTATAATAAACAAAGGGGCTTTATTCTTAGCAGTCACTGCATGATGGTATTACAGCGGTGCAAGGGTTCAGAGGGTTCCATCCTCTGGATGGTGCTTGACCCTGATAGTATGGGGTCATCTTCCTTGGTCAGATGTACCCCTCAGCCACAAGGCTGAGGGTGAGCACGCTCATCCCGCTATGGGAGAGACTCATGGCTCTCTGCTTCCTCTCTCCTTCAGAGCAGGAACAGGACTGAACTAAATTTGCATTCCCTCCTAGGAGGAACAAGAAGGGGCAGGGTCTATCCTATACCAGATAGGCTTACACAGGCCAGGAGTCACCACCTTACTTCTGTCACTCATAAGAGGGGCATGAGGGGGGTCACAAGCCCACCGAATTAACCTGTTACTGCCTGCAGCTAGCAGGGACTTACATAACAGAGAGAAAGCCAGGTAGAAAGAGACATACCCTGTAACATATAATTAGCTAATAATTATTATTAAAAATTGTTTCACTGTCTCACCGTTTATTAACTGTTTTCTGTGTGGACTGATTTGCGCTTGTATGTTTCTTTAACATTCATTTAGATCATTGGCTACTTTTGTATGCACAGACTCTGTTGAGTGAGCTGTACGAAAGCCAGAGTGTAAAGGGTCCAGGCAAGAATGGGAATTAAGAACGCTGATCATACGTGAAAATTCGAGACATTCAGTTTGAAGACAAAAGTCAGGAGGGAAACAGAGCAGTAGTTAGTAAGGGGTTAGGACAGGGATCGTCAACCCGCTGCTCCCGAGCTATATGCGGCTCTTTCAGCCACTACACACAGTTTGGCTGGCCAGTGGGCTGGCACTTCCTCATTCTCTCTGCCTCCAATCACTGCAACTCCCCTACTTGTCTGCACCGAGGTGGCAGATGTTGGACCCGACCTTAAGCATCACGTGGTCACTGGCGGGACCAGACGCAGGACCAGAGGCCTGTCACTTCGCCTCAAGGTGAAGTGCTGGAAGTGTGTGCATGTGTGTATATATAATTGAGTGTAGGGGTGGGAGGGGAGAGTGTGTGGATGGGAGGGAGGATCATTGAGTGTGGGGATAATTGTGTGTGTGGTCTGGGAAGGGGGATATTAAGGGTGGGAGTGGGAGAAGAGAATAATTGAGTGTTGTGTTGGATAATTGAGTGTGTGGGTGGATACTTGAGTGTAGTGCGGGGGATAATTTAGTATGGGAGGTGGGATGGGGATAATTGCATATAGGGGTTGGGAGGGGGGATAGTTGAGTGTGGGGTGAAGGGGGTGGGGAGATAATTGAGTTTGGGAGGTGGTAGGGGGGTAATTGAGTGTGGGAGCGGGAGGAGTGATAATTAAATGTAGATAATGGAGTGTTGGGATAAATTGAGTGTGAGAGTTAGGCATAATTGTGTCAGGACGAGCTCACCACAAACGAGGCGGGACCGCGGTGCTGAGGTGGGATAGGATAAAACAACACTCACAGCCACGAGGGCGCGTCTTGAGTGTAGAGTGGTCTGGGAGTCCGAGTCGGGGCAGGAGAGGTTCGGATGGTCGAGGGTACTGTTCGCCAAGTCCGGGGTTAGAGAGAGGAACGTAATCGTTTACCGTTTGCCGGGTTCGGGGTGCCAGAGGTGCGGAGAGTCGTATAGCCGTATGTCAAGTTCGGGATGCCAGAGGTGCGGGTCGTCATAGAGGAAGCCGGTTCGGTACACGAGGAAGACTGCAAAACAAGACAGGACAAGACAGGACTAGGGAGGCAGAGAGTGATGAGAACAACTGGTTCTATACTCAGCCGACGAGTTAATGAAGCTGCAGGGTATATATAGGCAAGAGGGTCCAATGGCCGAGTAGCAAGGTGGGGGTGTGTGAATGGGCCAGACTGAGGCAGGGATAGGTCCAGAGGAACTCCTGGAGGAGGGACTAGACGAACGGGTACATTTGATTGAAGCATTATGAAGGGGTGATATGCCTTTAAGAGGCTGGCGCTCCTCCATGTGGGCGCGCCCCCGTGTGGCCATACTTGCGGGCGCGTGACCGGGCACACGCCCAGGCCCGACACTAGAAGGAGAGCGCTGGCATGCGCGCGCGCGTCTAGGCAAGATGGCGATCGGCGTCCTGGAGGAAGGATCGCTGCGAGGCGCGGGAGAGCCCGGTGGAACCGCGGGTAAGTGGGGAGCACGCCGAGGGCGGCGTGACTCCCAGGTCGTTACAGTACCCTCCCCCCTTCAGGGGCGACCTCCGGGCGTCCATGACATGGCTTGGAGGGATTCTTACGATGGAAAGCTTGGACGAGTCGAGGTGCGTGGAAATCCCGGTGGGGAATCCGTGAACGTTCCTCTGGTCCGAACCCCCTCCAGTGGACCAGGTATTGTACTCCTCCTCTGGAAATCCTAGAATCCAGGATAGACTGGACCTCGTACTCCTGTTGACCTTGGATCAGAAGAGGAAGTGGAGGAGAAGTAGTCTTAGAAAAGCGAGGACTCTGAAATGCTGGTTTAAGCAAAGATACATGGAAGACTGAAGGCATCTTCATCGAGGGTGGAAGGCGCAGGCGATAAGCCACAGGATTAATCCTCCTGACCACAGGAAATCCTCCTGACCACTAGTCTTAGAAAAGCGAGGACTCTGAAATGCTGGTTTAAGCAAAGATACATGGAAGACTGAAGGCATCTTCATCGAGGGTGGAAGGCGCAGGCGATAAGCCACAGGATTAATCCTCCTGACCACAGGAAAGGGACCGAGGAACTTGGGAGATAGCTTCATGGTTAGGAACCTTTAGTCGGATATTCCTGGAAGAAAGCCAAACCGTGTCTCCTGGGGCGAACTCCGGAACCTGGCGTCGAAGGCGATCTGCCTGGAGTTTCTGTCTCCCTGTGGCCACCTTTAAGTTCTCCTGAATCCTCGTCCATAAGTCTTTCAGCCGGGAGATGCGCTTGTCAACCGCTGGTACTCCTGAGGATAGAGGGGAGAAGGGTAAACGGGAAGGATGAAAGCCACAATTTATGAAGAAGGGAGATTCTTGAGTGGAGTAATTGCGGAGGGAATTATGAGCAAACTCGGCCCAAGGAAGCAGATCCACCCAGTCATCCTGTGTATCGGTTATAAAACATCGAAGGTATTGTTCCAGGTGTTGGTTGGCCCTCTCCGTCTGCCCATTGGTCTGTGGGTGGTATCCCGAGGAGAATTGTAGTGAAATACCCAATTTTCGGGAAAAAGCTTGCCAAAATCTTGACACAAATTGGGACCCTCGATCAGAGACGATGTTTGAAGGCACTCCGTGAAGACGAAAAATCTCCTGGATGAAAACATCCGCAAGCCTGGAGGAATTCGGAAGACCCCTCAAGGGAACAAGGTGCGTCTGTTTGGAAAAACGATCAATTACCACAAGAATCGTATTCATCCCTTTGGAGTTTGGGAGCTCTACGATGAAGTCCATAGAAATATGATTCCAGGGCCGGTCTGGAATGGGTAAAGGAAGGAGAAGGCCTGCTGGTCTGACCCGGGGTACTTTGTTGCGAGCGCATGTGCCACACGCTTTAACAAACTCCTCCACATCCTTAGCCCTCTCTGGCCACCAGAAGGTACGTTGAACAAGGTCGTTGGTTTTCCGTATCCCTGGATGTCCTGCCGATTTAAAGGAATGGCACCACTCGAGAACCCTCTTGCGGTGTTGGGGTGCCGTGTAGAGTCTTCCCTCCGGAACCTTGAACCCCATCGGAGCCTGTGATTGCTCGGATTGAATCTTGTCCATGATATCAAATGAGTTGGTGGACAGAATACATCTAGAGGGAATTATCGTCTCTAGCTGCTCTTCAGACTTGTCCTCTGCAAGGAACTGTCGAGACAGGGCGTCCGCCTTCAGATTTTTAGAGCCAGGAATGAAGGAGATGAGGAAATTGAACCGTGAAAAGAATAGCGGGCTTGTCGAGAGCTCAAACGACGTGCCCCTTCTAAGTAGAGAAGGTTCTTATGGTCTGTGAGTATGGTTATGGGTGTCTCCGTGCCTTCTAAGAAGTGTCTCCACTCTTCTAATGCCAATTTGATAGCCAAAAGCTCCCGGTTCCCGACATCGTAATTCCGTTCTGCGGACGAGAATTTCTTTGAAAAGAAGGCACATGGGTGTAGTCTGGCTAAGGGAGAAGTCCTTTGGGACAGGACAGCCCCAGCCCCGATGTCAGAGGCATCTACCTCCAGGGTAAATGGAAGTTTAGGATCTGGGTGGGTGAGGATAGGAGCAGATACTGCACCGACACACTTTATTCGAGCAAATACCCGGTATGTACCTGGCAGATACCTGGAATGCGCCGCTCCTGACCTCTGACAAGCCCCGTTGCATTTGCCTTCCCAGCCTGGGTTCATGCCTGGCTGACGGGCGGCTGATCTGTTAAATGATAATGATTAGGATTTAATAGGCTGCAATGCTTCGCGTGTCTACCAGATGGCATAAATTCATGAATTGTAATGCAGTATATATATATATGTACTGTGCAGTATTGCAGCCAGCGGGAATAAAATGCTTCAATCCCTGCCGGAAAATAACTCAATGCACTCGGGCAGAAAACAGTCACAAACCTCAATACACCCGGGTATACCCGAATTCGTGGGACTAGCCGAGCTCGAATAAAGTGTGTCGCCAGTGTACAAAAGCCTTTTTTAGAAGATTGAATGCCCGTAAGGCGGTTTCAGACCATGATGAAGGATCTGCACCCTTCTTGGTGAGAGCAGTTATGGGAGATACCGTAGAAGAAAAATTGCGAATAAAGCGCCGGTAATAGTTTGCAAAACCTAGAAAGCGTTGCACGGCTTTGAGGGTGGTCGGACGGGGCCAGTCCAAAATAGCCTTAAGTTTTTCTGGATCCATATTGAAGCCGGAGTCAGAGATAACGTATCCCAGAAATGCCACGGATGTGAGATGGAACTGGCATTTCTCCAATTTCGCAAAGAGATGGTTCTCCCGGAGGCGTAACAGCACCTGTTGAACGTGTTTGATGTGTTCTTGAGTGGATTTAGAAAAAATTAGGATGTCATCTAGGTAGACGATAAGGAATTTGTTAAGAATGTCCCGAAAATCTCATTGACGAAATCCTGAAAGACTGCGGGTGCGTTGCACAGACTGAACGCCATGACCAGGTATTCATAGTGGCCGTCATGGGTGTTAAAAGCAGTCTTCCACTCGTCCCCCTCACGTATCCTTACTAAATTGTAGGCACCTCTTAAATCCAGTTTAGAAATGATAGTAGCTCCCTGAAGACGGTCGAAGAGTTCCGGTATCAAGGGCAGCGGGTAGCAGTTCTTGCGCGTGATGTTATTCAAACCCCGGTAATCGATGCATGGACGAAGAGAACCGTCCTTCTTTTTTACGAAAAAGAAGCCTGCTCCGACTGGGGAGGAAGACTTTCGGATGAAACCCCTCTCTAAATTCTCTGCAATGTAAGTGTTCATGGCTTTAGTCTCTGGGAGAGAGAGAGGATAGGATCGTCCTCTGGGAAGAGGTGCCCCAGGTAGTAGGTCAATCGGGCAGTCGAAAGAACGGTGCGGAGGTAGAACCTCGGAACGTGCTTTGTCGAACACATTGCAGAATTCCAAATACACAGAAGGTAGGGAGTCAACCTTCTCTGGCAGGGTAGACATCCCACCAATCTTCTGGAAAATCCTGGTACATGTCTTGGCACATGGAGCACCCCACTGGATGGGTTCCCGATCCGTCCAGTCGATGCGAGGATTATGGACTTGGAGCCAAGGAAGACCCAAAATCATCTCAACAGAGGGAGTGTGGATAACATCGAGGGTAATGATCTCCGCATGAACGTCGACGACCTGTAGTAGGAGAGGCACCGTCTGTAGTGTGATGAATGCCGGCTGTAGGGGTCGACCGTCAATGGCCTCCAAACCTACAGGCGTCTTTTTACTGATAAGTCGAATATTGTTCCGTCTAGCAAGGCTTTGATCGATGAAATTGCCTGCGGAACCGGAGTCTATAAATGCCCGTGCTTGAGTCTGAAACCCCTCTCCAGACAGTGTTACTGGCAACAGTAATATAAAAGAGAGAAAAGTTGCACCAAAAATGGGTTATCCTACTGTTCAGTATGTGGCTTCAGTCTTTGTACAATGCAGTTCCGCAGCCTGAGTCTCTCAGAGGTGATTCACCAACCTCTGTGTAGATACTAGTAGAAAAAAAGGGGGGTCCTCTGGCGCGTTGCTCTGCTTGTGGCTCCACGACGTTTGAAGCATATAAAATAAGGGAGAGAAGAGAGGGGACCACAGTAAGGGACCAACACAGTGGTTATACACAGCTCTTCGTTTGAATAAGGGAGGGGGGGGGAGTAGGGGTGGTTGGAAGATCAGTGGAGGTTGAAAGATAATACTAAATGAGAGGAGACACACTTACATCAAAATGTCTATTATCTTGAATTGTTGTACTCTCCTCTTTCTATGACTGTATTTGTTGAGGGTGAGGAAAAGACTCCTGGTATCCTCCTTAGCAAAAAACATAAAGGAAAAAAAATAGTGCAATAAAATTTATTAACAGTTGAAAAAAAGAGATTTAACACTTACAAGCGGCCGATAATTTCAGGCATAGAGAGGAGATGCTGCCAGACTCCACAACGAATCCCTTCCTGGGTTGGGGTGGTTTGTCCTGGCTATTTCCCTGTTGGCAGATGATTGCTGTGTTGATCTTCACTGTAGGTGGCTGTGCTGAGAGTTTCCAAAAGCCCGTGCACAGGCTATGTCCTCCTCAAGCTGCCTGTCCCTCAGCATACACAGATTTCAGCTCCCTGCTCCGTTGCGCGTGCGCATGCGCAGACGGCGGGACGCTAAGCCAGATAGAGCAGGGGAATCAAATCCTCACTACGGTGGCTTGTAATGGCCAAAAAACGTCAAACGCGTTTCGCCAATGCTTCCTCAGTGACGTGAAACGCGTTTGACGTTTTTTGGCCATTACAAGTCACCGTAGTGAGGATTTGATTCCCCTGCTCTATCTGGCTCAGCGTCCCGCCGTCTGCGCATGCGCACGCGCAACGGAGCAGGGAGCTGAAATCTGTGTATGCTGAGGGACAGGCAGCTTGAGGAGGACATAGCCTGTGCACGGGCTTTTGGAAACTCTCAGCACAGCCACCTACAGTGAAGATCAACACAGCAATCATCTGCCAACAGGGAAATAGCCAGGACAAACCACCCCAACCCAGGAAGGGATTCGTTGTGGAGTCTGGCAGCATCTCCTCTCTATGCCTGAAATTATCGGCCGCTTGTAAGTGTTAAATCTCTTTTTTTCAACTGTTAATAAATTTTATTGCACTATTTTTTTTCCTTTATGTTTTTTGCTAAGGAGGATACCAGGAGTCTTTTCCTCACCCTCAACAAATACAGTCATAGAAAGAGGAGAGTACAACAATTCAAGATAATAGACATTTTGATGTAAGTGTGTCTCCTCTCATTTAGTATTATCTTTCAACCTCCACTGATCTTCCAACCACCCCTACTCCCCCCCCCTCCCTTATTCAAACGAAGAGCTGTGTATAACCACTGTGTTGGTCCCTTACTGTGGTCCCCTCTCTTCTCTCCCTTATTTTATATGCTTCAAACGTCGTGGAGCCACAAGCAGAGCAACGCGCCAGAGGACCCCCCTTTTTTTTTTACTGGCAACAGTATCCGGGTGGGAAGGACGTCTTTGATGATGGGAGAAAGGGTCAGTATTCCCAACGAGACTCTCCGGGATCTCATTGGGGGTTGGCGTTTCCCGGCTTGTGGGGACACTGGAGTACTACGTGACCGGAATTGCCACAATACATGCAGAGACCGGCATTGCGCCGACGTTGTTTCTCGGCAGAAGACAGCTTGTTACCTCCCAACTGCATTGGTTCCGGGGTGTCCCCGGATGGGGGTGTTGGAGACACGAAGGATGGATCAAGAGGCCTTGAAACCCATTGACTTTAATGAGAACGTTCAGTCCTCCGCTCCTGCAGACGCTGATCCACCCGAACGCACAGATCGATCAAATCCTCTAGGTCAGTGGGACGTTCCCGAGCCGCGAGCTCATCCTTTAGGGATTCGGACAGGCCTTGCCAAAACGCTGAAGATAGTGCTTCATTGTTCCATCCTGTCTCAGCAGCAAGTGTGCGGAACTCCACAGCGTACCGGGCGACGGAACGATCTGCCTGGGTTATGTGATGAAGAGAGGATGCTGCCGTTAATTGCCGTGCAGGGGTGTCGAAGACTCTTCAGAACTCATGGACGAAGAGGTCGATGTCCTGTGTGATGGGTCCTTGTTGTTCCGAGATGGGAGAAGCCCATGCCAGCACCTCGTCGGTGAGAAGAGCCACGATATAGCCAACCCTAGAGACGGAAGAGACAAAATGAGAGGGCGAGAGTCGGAATTGGATGAGGCATTGATTAAGGAAGCCCCTACATCCTTGGGGATCCCCAGCATAGTGTTTGGGAGCAGGAATACGGGGTTCCAAAGCAAACGGAGGTGCTGGAAAGGTTGTTGCGGAGGCTGTGGAAGCCGTGGGTGAAGGTACCCGACTGGAAGCTCGGGCTTGCATGGTAAGGGAAAGAAGGCTCTGCTGAAACATCTCCATCCGCCTATCATTTTGTTCCAGATAAGTCTCTAGCCTGGTGTAGAAATTCGTGTGGGTATTTAAAGTACGCTCCACCTTAGCGGGGTCCATGTTTGTAGGGCTGAGCATAATGTCAGGACGAGCTCACCACAAACGAGGCGGGACCGTGGTGCTGAGGTGGAATAGGATAAAACGCCACCCACAGCCACGAGGGCGCGTCTTGAGTGTAGAGTGGTCTGGGAGTCCGAGTCGGGGCAGGAGAGGTTCGGATGGTCGAGGGTACTGTTCGCCAAGTCCGGGGTTAGAGAGAGGAACGTAATCGTTTACCGTTTGCCGGGTTCGGGGTGCCAGAGGTGCGGAGAGTCGTATAGCCGTATGCCAAGTTCGGGATGCCAGAGGTGCGGGTCGTCGTAGAGGAAGCCGGTTCGGTACACGAGGAAGACTGCAAAACAAGACAGGACAAGACAGGACTAGGGAGGCAGAGAGTGATGAGAACAACTGGTTCTATGCTCAGCCGACGAGTTAATGAAGCTGCAGGGTATATATAGGCAAGAGGGTCCAATGGCCGAGTAGCAAGGTGGGGGTGTGTGAATGGGCCAGACTGAGACAGGGATAGGTCCAGAGGAACTCCTGGAGGAGGGACTAGACGAACGGGTACATTTGATTGAAGCATTATGAAGGGGAGATATGCCTTTAAGAGGCTGGCGCTCCTCCATGTGGGCGCGCCCCCGTGTGGCCATACTTGCGGGCGCGTGACCGGGCACACGCCCAGGCCCGACACTAGAAGGAGAGCGCTGGCGTGCGCGCGTGCGTCTAGGCAAGATGGCGATCGGCGTCCTGGAGGAAGGATCGCTGCGAGGCGCGGGAGAGCCCGGTGGAACCGCGGGTAAGTGGGGAGCACGCCGAGGGCGGCGTGACTCCCAGGTCGTTACAAATTGCATGTGGTGGGGATAATTGCATGAGGGAGCTGGGATGGTGGGATAATTAAGTGTGAGGATAATTAAGTCTGGGAGGGGGTAATTGAGTGTACACTTGCAAAATGTATAAAATAGTCAAGTAATACCACTCCTACTAGTTTTGTGGTAGCTCAAGAGATCGTTAAACGAAGAAAGTCCTTCACAGATGGAGAATAAATGAAATAATGTTTCATTAAAACATAGGAACAACTTTTCAGTGATTTTAAAAACAAAATAATTAAAAGAATAAGAGATATCACTACCTGCGAAGACTGTAAGAGGCAGAGCTGTAAAGATGGCCACATATGTAACCATACAGAGGAATTCCCTCAGATGAGGGATAAATCAGCACTCCAGAGGACTTTTTACATTTTTAATGTGGAATGATGGACATTGTCAATGGTCCGAGTTGCGGATGTAAACGTTGATCCTTCCACATCAAATACCTTTCTACAATGGAAAAAGTCCTCTGGAGTGCTGTTTTGTCCCTCATACGAGGGAATTCCTCTGTATGCTGATTGCACCTTGGTTGGTGATGTGCGTGCACCCGAGGGGTGTCTAAGGAGTCGCGTGAGTGCATCTTTCTCTCTACTACAGCAGATGTAAGCAGCCAGCAGGTTAGTGACATTAATTCAGCACGAGGATTTTCTGTTGCCTACATCATTGCACAGGTTGCCCTCCTCGACAGATATGTTAACTCTCAAGGACCTCAAGAAGAATTGATCGCATTGTTGCCCCTAAAAGGACAAACTCGAAGGGAAGACATTGCATCTGCTGTTACTGAATGCTTGAAACAAAAATAAACTGGCATCAACAGATTCATTTCTATTGCTGCAAATGGGGAACCGAGCATGAAGGGCGGAGACAAGGGTTTCCTTTCTTTACAGGCATACCGCGCATTAACATATGCAATGGGACCGGAGCATGTATGTAAAGCGAAAATGTACTCCATGTGAAGCACTACCTTTTTTCACTTATCGATTCATGTACTGTACTGCAATCGTCATATACGTGCATAACTGGTGTAAATAACGCATTTGTAACAGGCTCTATAGTCTCCCCACTTGCGTACAGCTTCGGTACAGGTAGGGAGCCGGTATTGCTGTTCAGGACGTGCTGACAGGCGCATGCGTGAGCTGCCGTTTGCCTATTGTCTATTGGGCGATATGTACTTATGTGTACTTAAAGTGAGTGTCCTTAAACCGGGATATGCCTGTACTTAATAAATTAAGTATGGAGCACGATGTAATTTAATTTCACTGCCTAATCCACTAAGCGGCCCTCTCTGCACAAAGCTTTTCCGGAGGAGATATCAAAAGTTGTTTAGATTGTCAACAAAATATTAGCAAGAAGTCTCAATCATTGGCAGTTTTGCGAGCTTCTTCAAGAAGTTAACATCCAGTATTCCGACCTTCTGTTGCATAACAAGGTACGATGGCTATCCAGAGGTAAAGCGCTTTGAATCCTCTCTCAAGATATTCCTGTAAGAAAAAGGCATTGAATATGCAGAGCTAACGGGGAAATACTGCAATATTGCTTTCTTTTCAAATGAAAGCTGTCGTTGTTTGCGAGGAACATAGCGAAAGGCACGTTGGTGCATTTCCTAACCTTGAAGCAATATCAACAAATGAATGATGATATTGATCTTAAGTTCCTTGCAGAAACAGTAATCAAAATGCAAGCTGCATTTGCAGGGCGATTTCAAGAGTTCAGAGAGATAAAGGCAACTTTGTAATTTCTGTTGAACTCCTTTGAAGCAGACACTTCCGAATAACATTTTTAGCGTTTGCTGGAATTGATCGGACAAAATTTGAACTCATGTTAGTGGACTTTGCGGGTCAAGGATTTGTGGAATACAAAATTGACAGACATTGTTGTGTTCCTGAGGCAGAGGCATTGTATCGGAATTAATAAGGAACGTAACAAAAAATGCAAAAAGGGCAATCAAATTAGCAAAAGTGGATAATGAAAAAAGGATTGCAATAGAAAGTAAGGTCAACCCTAAAACGTTCTTTAAGTACCTTAATAACAAAAAAAATGAGAAAAGAAAATATAGGACCCTTTCAGTGTGAGATGGTTAGGCAGATTATTGGAGATAGGGGAAAAGCAAAGGTATTAAACCAATTCTTTGCCTCTGAGTTTACCAGGGAAGAATCAAGTTCAATAGTTGTGCCGCAAGAGGAAGCCACAACCTCCATATTAATGAACAATTGGTTAACTGAACAGAACAATGATATACAGCACACTGGAAAGCAAAATAATTTTTGCAGGGTGCAACGGACTATGGAGGACCCAATACCTCGAATATACAATATAAATAACACAAAGCCCTCACTAAAATAACTGACGACCTCCACGCTGCCAAAGACAGAGGTCATTACACTCTGCTCATATTACTCGACCTCTCTGCAGCATTCGACACCGTGGACCACCCTCTTCTCCTTCACATTCTCCATACTCTTGGTATTCGGAACAAAGCTTTATCCTGGATCTCCTCTTACCTCTCCCATCGTACCTTCAGTGTCTCTTTTGCTAACACCTCCTCCTCCTCTATTGATCTCTCTGTGGGGGTACCCTAGGGCTCTGTCCTGGGACCCCTTCTCTTTTCTCTCTACACACTCTCTCTAGGTGACCTAATCACATCTTTTGGGTTTAAATATCACCTCTATGCTGACGACACACAAATTTACCTTTCAACCCTGACCTTACACCTGCTATACAGACCAAAGTTTCTGAATGCCTCTCTGGAATATCATCCTGGATGGCCATCCGCCGACTGAAACTTAACATGGCAAAAACAGAGCTCCTTATACTACCTCCCAAACCTGGCCCTACTACATCCTTCCACATTGCTATTGGAAATACGATCATTCACCCAGTAGCCCAAGCACGCTGCCTAGGGGTCACACTTAATTCCTCTCTCTCATTCTCCTCTCATATTCAAAACGTTTCTAAAACTTGTCGCTTTTTCCTCCGCAATATCACAAAGATACGCCCTTTCCTCTGTTACTCAACTGCCAAAACTCTGACTCAGGCCCTCATTCTCTCACGTCTCGATTACTGCAACCTCCTGCTGTCCGGCCTTCCTACCTCTCACCTGTCTCCCCTACAATCTATCCTAAACACTGCTGCCAGAATCACTCTACTCTTTCCTAAATCTGTCTCAGCGTCTCCCCTGCTGAAATCCCTCTCCTGGCTTCCGATTAAATCGCGTATCTCACACTCAATTCTACTGCTCACTTTTAAAGCTTTACATTCTTCTGCCCCTCATTACATCTCAGCCCTAATTTCTCGCTATGCACCATCACGACTCTTGCGTTCTTCTCAAGGATGTCTTCTTTCTACCCCCTTTGTATCTAAAGCTCTCTCCCGCCTTAAACCTTTCTCACTTTCTGCCCCACACCTCTGGAATGCCCTTCCCCTCAATACCCGACTAGCCCCCTCGCTATCCACCTTTAAGACCCACCTTAAGACACATCTGCTTAAAGAAGCATATGAGTAGCACTGGATAATCATGGACACATGACACAAAGCTTGGCCCCCTGCAGACGCACTTACTAGTATTCCCTCCTACTGTCTCTGTACGTTCTCCCTACCTACCAATTAGATTGTAAGCTCCTCGGAGCAGGGACTCCTTCCTTAATGTTACTTTTACAGTATGTCTGAAGCACTTATTCCCATGATCTGTTATTTATATTTGTTATTTATATGACATGTATTACTACTGTGAAGCGCTATGTACATTTTATGGCGCTATACAAATAAAGACATACATACATACAAAGCCCAGCACACACTGTCTATAGATAATAGAAATTATTTATAGACATTGTGTGCTGGGCTTTGTGTTATTTAAATTGGTTAACTGAGGAAGAAGTTCATAAGCAGCTTGAAAAAAATAAAGTAAATAAGGCACATGGCCCCGATGGCATACATCCAAGAGTTCTCAAGGAGTTAAGTTCAGTAATAGCCAAACCATTACATTTAATATTCAAGGACTCCATTTCCACAGGCTCAGTACCACAAGATTGGAGTAAAGCAGATGTGGTGCCTATATTTAAAAAGGTATCTACAGTAGATCACAACTGGGGAATTACAGACCTGTAAGCCTGACTTCAATAGTGGGGAAACAACTTGAAGGTTTAATACAGTATACTATTCAGGAATACCTAATGGAAAACAAAATTATTAGTAATAGTCAGCATGGATTTATGAAGGATAGATCATGCCAAACTAACCTTTTATGTTTCTTTGAGGAGGTAAGTAGGAATTTAGACCAGGGTAATGCCGTTGATGTGGTCTTCTTAGATTTTGCAAAGGCTTTTGATACGGTTCCACACAAGGTTGGTGTACAAAATAAAGCAAATTGGACTCTGTAAAAAATATATGCACCTGGATTGAAAACTGGTTGAAGGACAGACAACAGAGGGTTGTCATAAGTGTTACTTTTTCAGGTTGGGCTAAGGTCGTGAGTGGAGTACCACAGGGTTCGGTATTGGGACCTGCTTTTTAACTTGTTTATTAATGACCTTGAAGTTGGCATCGAGAGCAAAGTCTCCATTTTGCTGATGATACTAAATTGTATAAGGTAATAGAATCAGAGCAGGATGTAATTTCTCTCCAGAAGGACTTGGGGAGACTGGAAACTTGGGCAGGTAAATGGCAGATGAGGTTTAATACAGATAAATGTAAGGTTATGCATTTGGGAAGCAAGAATAAACAGGCGACTTACAAATTAAATGGGGATAAATTGGGGGAATCCTTGATGGAGAAGGATTTAGGAGTGCTTATAGACAACAGGCTTAGCTATAGTGCCCAAAGTCATACAGTAGCTGCAAAGGCAAACAAGATCCTATCTTGCATAAAACGGGAAATGAATGAAAGGGAACTAAACATAATTATGTCCCTTTATAAAGCATTAGTAAGAAAACACCTTGAATATGGAGTACAATTTTGGGCACCACTGCTTAGAAAAGACAGCGTGGAACTAGAGAGAGTGCAGAAAAGAGCCACCAAATTAATAAAGGGGATGCACAATCTAACTTACGAGGAGAGGCTAGCTAAATTAGATTTATTTACATTAGAAAAGAGGTGTCTAAGAGGGGATATGATAACTATATACAAATATATTTGGGGGCAGTAAAGGGAGCTTTCAAAATAACTATTCATTCCAAGGGCAGTACTAAGGACTCTGGGCCATCCCTTAAGGTTGGAGGAAAGGGGATTTCACCAGCAACAAAGGAAATGGTTCTTTACAGTAAGGGCAGTTAAAATGTGGAATTCATTACCCATGGAGACTGTGATTACAGACACAATAGATTTGTTCAAAAAAAAGTTGGATATCTTTTTAGAAAGGAAAGCTAAACAGGGATATACCTAATAAGTAAACATGGGAAGAATGTTGATCCAGGGAATTATCCGATTGCCAATTCTTTGAGTCAGGAATGAATTTCTTTGTCCCCTTATGAGATATCATTGGATGATATGTCACTGGAGTTTTTTTTTTGCTTTCCTCTGGATCAATAAGTAAGTATAGATATAGGATAAAGTATCTGTTGCCTAAATTTAGCAGAGGTTGAACCTCATCTACTATGTAACTATGTTACTGACCTTGAGGATCTGGAAAGGCAGAAATCTACCTTGGCGCTACATCACAAGTGGTCTGAAATGGACAATCTTAAAAAACAAGACCAGATGATATTTGACAATTTGAAATTTGACGATTTGGAATCGTCTACTGGACACCTGAAGAAATACGCAGTTGGGCTTCTCTCAATCTTTGGATCAACATACTTTTGCAAGCAAGTGTTTTCTAACATGAATTTCATAAAACAAACAAAATGAGAAGCCAACGGAAAGATGTGAGTCTTGAGTCCAGCCTGACAATGAAAACCACAGCGAACAACCAAACATTGAGCAACTCACTAAAGAAGTCCAACAGCAGAAGTCGTATTAAAAGGAGTGGATATATTTATTTATTTTCCCTAATTCTGATTGAAGTACGTTTGGCATGCTGTATGTTAAGGCTTATATATACATATTAGTGTGTGTGTGTGCGTGTAGAGTTGTCACGACTCGCGGTCCCTCGTGCGGACTCCGTGCGCCCGCACTTACCCCCACTCCGGCCCAACACCTGCTGGCAACCTTCCGCGCTATCCTCCTCCATCACGCGCCTCTCCCCGCACACGCAGAGTGCTCCGCACTGGAGCGTCAGTCCCCGCTGACGCGCTGCGCAGGCGCAGACCCCGCACTGCGGGATTGGAGGGCAGACGTGAGAAGCATCACCGGTGTGTGACACGCGCGACGCATGCGCAACACCCCCGAGCGACGAGTCAAGAGGAACTCATTAGTTTCAGTACTGCCAGCTGTCTCTTCCCTTCCGGCCTATCCCTGGTCCCCACAAGGGTTACGCCTCCGCTCCACCCCCTGGGTGATTGGTCCTTGCCTGCTACTTATGCTCAGCTGTGCCACTGGCACTTCGGCTGAGCATAGACTCTCGTTACCTGGTGTTTGCCTCTGCCTCCCTTGTCTTGTTACCTTGTCCTAGTTCTGCTTACCCGTGTACCGACCCTGTCTGCCTTTGGAACCCTCGCTCTCTGGAACCCCGACCTTGGCTTGAACTTTGACCATCCGTATCTCTCCTGCCCTGACCCTTGGCTCTGGACTCCGACCATCCGCTCTTCTCCAGTTCTGACCTTGGCAATAGTACCACACTCGCTCTGGACCTCCCCCGCATCGGACTCAGCAAGTATACGTTTACTCTCACTTCTCCTGCCCTAGACTCGGCCAGCAAGACAACTCTACATTCCAGACGGTGTCCCCGTGTCTGTGGCTGGTGGCTACTATCCCATCTCAGCACAGGGGTCTCGTCTAGTTTGTGGTGAGCACAGCGTAACAACAGTATATTTATGTATGTGTGGGGGTGTAGTCATATTCATGCATGTGTTGCGGCTCACAATATTATGGTCAAAGAAAAAAGGGAAAAAAAGGCTGTTCTTTCTTGGAAGGTTACAGATCCCTGGTCTAAGGTGTTTTTTTAGAATAGGGGTGACCACTGTATGCTTAAAAGGAAGAGGGGAAAGTGCCAGAGGACAGGGAAAAATTAAAGATATTGGTGAGAGTGGGGGCTAAGACAGGAGTAAGAGTTCCGATAAGGTGTGAGGGGATGGGATCGAGAGGGCATGTGGTAGAGAGAGAAGATAAATTCAGCATAGAAACTTCCAACTCTATAACAGGAGAAAGTCAACGAGTCAAGAGTGGATGAAGGAGATTTAGGTAGAAGAAGAGAGGAGGGGAAAGGACAGACGGAATCTCATTATGGAAATCATCCACCTTACCTTTAAAGTAGTCGGCAAAGGCTTGAGGAGAAGTGAAGGAAGAATGGGAAGTGAGAGGAGAAGGTCGGGGGAGGGAGTCAAATGCAGAGAAAAGATGGCGTGGATTGGATTTGTGAGTGCTGGAATGAGGAAAGCGGTGTATATAAACATAAAACTATTAATTGAAATGTGTAAATGGAACCAACTACATACAGTATTTAATGATTTAATGGATGAAATGATTGAACCTATATAACTATGTGCATAATAAGTTACACCTACCTAGCTATACGTAAAATCATTTACACTTACATATAATAATTGTGTTCAATTATTCTCAAGTTTTAAAAATCAAACATTTTATAGTAAAATAAGTTATGTGAAAATGTTATCAACTTACATCAATTATATGAAATAAATGCTGCACACGTAAAAAGAGTATGTAGCCCTGTTCCCTAGTGAACGCAGACCGCTACCATATGCTGTATAACCTGTAGGCTCACACGGCCTAAGCTTCTGCCACGGAGAGCCTGGGGCACACGTAATACTAATGATACCTGATACTTGGTGCAGCGCCTCCACCTGCGATGGCTCCCACTAGAGGGGGAGTGGTTCCTCGCAGGACACTATGTATAACAATACACACACACACAGCATATAACAACCGAATGACTTTACTTGTTGGCAAAAGCAGAGATATAAATATGGTATCCCTCCCTAGAGGTGACACTACCTTCTGCGTCTCGCAGGACACTTATTCCCCTCCTCCTCCACCGGGTGATCCCACCCCGTGTCCAGTTCCCCAGCACCTTATGCCACCACCCTCCAGTGAGGTAAAGAATATGTATGCGTGACTTTGCAGCCACTGTGTCCTATGTAATGAAGGTATAGTTGGTGCACTTGTTGATTACCTGCCAGGCACTCCAGTGCCCGGGCCTGCCACGGATCTTCACAAAGGGTCAGATGCGCGGTGACGTCCAGCAATAGGCGTCCGGGGCGATCCCACCCAGACGGACGGTAGCAACCAAGGCAGGATCTGAGCCCAGACCTCCTGCAGAATACACAATGTCTCTCACGCGATCACTCGGCAGCACAGTAAGGGAACCTATCTAGGGCCAATCCCTATCTCTGCTGCACACTACTGGGGCTCAGGGCCTAACTGGGCCTGGGGTATAAGGCCTAGGTAGGGGCTGAATGCCACCCTACTCCGGAGCTCCATCTCCTTCCTCCTCCCGCTAGCTCTGAGCAACGTGCGCGCCCTCCGACCCCTATATCCTCCTTCCTCCCTGCCTTCCTACCACCCGATTGGTCCCCTGGCGTCACATGGTCCCGCGGGGGCTGCTGGGACTCGTAGTTCCCTATGCTCCACCCTATGGGAGCTACTCCTCCTTCGCGGGCTTTGACTGCTATGCCCGCACATGCGTGACCTCCTGCTCCACACCTTCTGCGCCTGCGCCAACTCCCAACATGGCGGCGCCCTAATACGCGGAACCTCCGATAACCGGAGCGTTCCCTGCTCTGCTGCATACAACACATGCGTGCAAAGGAATCCCGGCTACATCCTCCCCCCTGTGGATTCCAACGTCCCCACTTGGACAATACCTTTGAACTGGTACAACATTATATAATAAAAAATGAATAACACTCTACATCCTCCTTCTCTGGACTTATTAATGTGCAAGATTCATAGTAATTCCTTTATCAATTTACTTTCAAAGTCTCTACCCTGGTCAGAGTGTAGTCGTTGAGGAAGCCCATAATGTATGAAATATTTTTCCCAGAGTACCTTGGCAACTGTGATGGCTTTCTGGTCTTTCGTCGGAAAGGCCTGTGCATATCTTGTGTAATGGTCAGTGATGACCAGCACATTTCCGATGGCCCGGCTATCGGGTTCAATACATAGGAAGTCCATGCATACTAGATCCATGGGCCCAGTGCTTTTCAAGTGACCCATTGGGGCGGCCCGAGTGGGCAATGTCTTCTGTTGGATACACCGAACACACCGTCGACAGTGATGCTCTACTGCTTCTCTCATCTTTGGCCAGAAGAACCGATCCCGTACCAACCCAAAAGTCTTATCGACACCCAGATGGCCATGTTCATCATGTAGTGATCGCAACACTAGGTTTTGTAATATTTTAGGTAGTACTAGCTGTCTCCTATTCGGGTGATTATGGTACTCCACAACTCGGTATAGTAGATTGTCCCGTATTTCGAATTTATCGGCTTCTCGCATTGGTATACCGCCCACATCGCATGGGGCCTGTTTGAGGAGATCGGGGCAATTTCGTTGGATGGCATAGTGGATGGCTCCCGTTATCGGGTCGCGGGCCTGATAGCGCACCATATCCTTCCCGGCTATGATTTTGGCAGGGGTGACGTGCATCCCACTGGGGTCCCTATATGCTTCCGGGATGGCTTTTGACGCACATCCTAGGGAGTCGGCTACTCTTAATTCGGAGAAGGCCACCTGATCATTGACTTTAGCTGCGGTGCAACACAGAACCCGCATTCCAGGTCCCGGAATTTCTTCCCATTGGTCGTCGTCAGGGGTTGTGGCCAGCCCCGGTCGTCTTGACAAGGCGTCTGCTCCAACGTTCAAGGGACCCAGTTTATATTTCAAGGTGAATTGGTAGTTGAAGAGGGAGGCTAGCCAGCGGTGTCCGGCCGCATCGAGTTTAGCCAATGATATAGGTGAGCGGGTTATTGTCTGTACGCACCTCGAATGTGACCCCATAAAGATAATCGTGAAGTTTGTCCACGATGGCCCATTTGAGGGCAAGGAACTCAAGCTTGTGCACGGGGTAATTTTGTTCACTGGCCGTCAGACTGCGGCTGATGTAGGCCACGGGTCGTAATCCTTCAGGATACTTTTGATGCAACACCGCCCCTAATCCACCCAGGCTAGCGTCCACATGTAATATATACGGTTGTTCAAGGTCGGCATAGGCTAGTACGGGGGCCGCTGTCAAACTCTGCTTCAAATCCCCAAAGGCTTGTTCGCATTCTGCGGTCCATTTGTCTTCGAAAGGTTGATGAGCAGGTACAGCTTTTCGTCCAGTGGTTTCAGGATAGATTTGGAGGAGGCCGCTGAGGGCTTTGGCCCAACGGGAATATCCTTCCATGGACACTATGTGTCCCACGTAGGTCACAGGCAAAATGACATTTGTCTAGGGAGAGCTTGAGCCCCTCTCAGGCTAACCGGTCAAGTACCTTCAGGAGTCCAGATTCGTGTTCTTCCAATGTCCTCCCGAAGACAATGATGTCATCCAAATACACTAGGCACTCTCGGGGGTTTAAGTCGCCTAACGTCTTCTCCATTAGCCGTTGGAAAGTGGCGGGGGCCCCACATATACCTTGTGGCATGCGGGTGAATTGATAGAACCCTAGGAGACAAATGAATGCCGTTTTCTCCTGATCCTCTGGGCTCATGGGTACCTTGTAATACCCCGACTGCAGGTCCAGCACACTGAACCATTTGCTTCCATGGAGGGCATTCAGGATCTCCTCTATGCGGGGAAGATTATACTGGTCTGGCACCATCCGATTGTTCAGTGTCCTGTAATCCACACATAGCCTCACCGTCCCATTCTTCTTTCTCACCACCACTATGGGTGAGGCGTAAGGACTTCGTGATTTGGTGACGATCCCAGCTTCTTCCATCTCTTGCAGGACGGCCCGGACATCGTCTACATCTCTAGGGGCGAGCCTGCGGGAACGTTCTCTAAAGGGCTTCGTATCGTTCATCCGAATAGTGTGTTGGGCGCTGCGACTGCACTCCACATCCATTTCCCCAGTAGAGAATACATCTCGCCGTTCCTCCAATTGGGCTCGCAGCCTCTCTTTCCACTCCTCGGGTAACCCCTCCGAGCCAAAGTCAAAGTCCAGTCTTGCGCCGGAGCATTCCACTCGGGTAGCCCTGACATGCGCAACCTCATCCATGGAGCTGACGGGGTAAATTCTACCTATTCGTTGACCCGCGTCGATGTCCGTGGGGAAGGGGGATAGATTCTGAACCATCACATAGATGCGGCGAGGAATGGCGGACGGCCAATCCCGGAATTCAGGTACTAGTCGGTATCCTCTGTGGGTATCTTCTTCCGGCGTACTTTCTAGGGAGAAGAGCTGTTCTATGGCTACCCTTTCTGCATAGGCGCACCAGGCAGGCATCCTCTGTATCTCCCGGGGCAAGATTCTAGTTAGACCCGCTCAGCCGCAGAAGAGCAGCCCATAATCTTCCAAGACTGGAGGTGGGGGGCTCGGTTGTGTCTGGACCAGCTGCAATTGGAGACTGGACATGGGTAATTCATTGGTTTCTTGCAGATAGGCCCGGATAACCGCTTGTACAATGTCTGCATTAGTGCCCAGAATGATCGGGTATTTAGGCAAGTCTTTGGGTTCCGGGCATACCTGAGCATCTACATTCATGGGGTGAGTCTTCCCGATGTTGAGCTGCTGAATTTCTAGGGACACCGTTACTATGCCATCAATGGGGTAATCTTCGTTGCTCAGCCCTCTTACTTTGATATGCTCGGCCGACTTCAGTGGCCACTTCTGGAGGTGTTGATCATAGAAGCCTCGATAGATGATGGTCACTTGCGATCCTGTGTCTAACAGGGCGGAGGAATAGATGTCGTCTACTAGCACCCATATAAGAGCTACCGGCCCCACTCGGTTATTCTCATCCTTGGAGCCTTCACCACTGCGGTTGGTACCGGGGTCGTCTCCGCTGGCTGCATAGGCACCACACACCACAGCATTAGGCGTGAACTTCTTGGGCGAGGGACTTCGGTCGCGGGATTCTCCCATTCGGCAATCATACTATATATGACCCTTCTTCCCGCACTTGTAGCAGGACAGATCCCTCGGAGGAGTGCGGTGATTGTAAGGAGGCGAGGTCCGGCCAGCGTACTTCGGTCGCTCGTGGCTGGATTTGTCTGGAGGTTCTTCCTTTTTCTCACTACCCCCTTTGGGTTTGGGGTTGCCAGTGACTTTAGCTTTCTGGGGGAATGGAGCATTAGATGTGCCTCATGTTCCTTGACTTGCTGCAATAGCTTGGTAAACGAAGGAGGGCTCCCGCGAGTGAGGTTATCGCGGATCATGTTGGCAATAGGGTGGCTGGGACTGGAGCCCCGCAGGTATTGCTTGCGGAGATACTCGTCCATTTGCGAGGCCGTTATGTACTTATGGTGAAGTAAGGGCCCCAACGCAATTTGCACTCGGTGGATGTAGGCAGATAAGTCTTCTCCATCTTTTTGGTTGATGGCAAAGTATTTGGCCCACAGGGCTCCATCATCCTCGGTCACGCGTAAGCTTCGGTTAAGAATTTGACCATCATTCGAGAGGTTAGATCAGGATGCTGTTCTCTGTGAATACTAATCAGGGTGGATGCTGGGGGCCTCAAGCACTCCATGATGCGTTGACGCTTCACGGCGTCGGTACAGGACCATTCTTCCATCACGCCCCGGGTGTGCTCCTTCCAGAGGTCTATCCCATCCACTCCCGTCGGGACGGGTAGGGTCCCGGAGAAGGCCTTCAATTTCCGGTAATTCTGGGAATCCGTGGCCAGGGTGAGGGCTTCTACCAGCGGTGGTAAGATGGGTGGAGCTGTTAACTTGCCTACCTTGTCAGTGAGCTTTTGTAACATTTCACTACACGATTCAGCCTCTTCAGAGATACTAGACCCTTGATAGCTGAATCCTGACGACAACTGCCCGCTTCACTAGCTGGGTAGGGAGCGGAGGTGAGGGTTGGGCAGCCATCACCCGTTTCCTCCAGGGGGGGTCTCTGTGTGGGTAGACAAAGGGACTTCCGCCGGGGGGGGGGGGGAGTTGGGAAGCTGCAGGAATTGGGGTATGGCGGGCTCAAGAACCACCAGATCACGCCGGCAATCAACTAGCAATGTGTTCCACTTAGCGTCTTTGTCTAGGAGGACGTCTACCAGGCGAGCTTTGGCAAAACCAGGTAGTTGTCGTAAGGCCGTTTGCAATGTCTCTAGTGGTAAGGCCATTGGTACTTGGGTCACGGCCACCACGCGGCGGGCGGGCGTTTGCATTTTCTGCGCCCACTCGCGCACTTTTTGGCGCGAGGGGAGGGCCATGGTGGTGTATGCGTGTATGGGGGCACCTCAGGTCAAAGATCTCAGCAGCGCCTCCAAATGTAGCCCTGTTTCCTAGTGAACACAGACCGCTACCATATGCTGTATAACCTGTAGGCTCACAGGGCCTAAGCTGCTGCCACGGAGAGCCTGGGGCACACGTAATACTAATGATACCTGATACTTGGTGCAGCGCCTCCACCTGCGATGGCTCCCACCAGAGGGGGAGTGGTTCCTCGCAGGACACTATGTATAACAATACACACACACACAGCATATAACAACCGCATGACTTTACTTGTTGGCAAAAGCAGAGATATATATATGGTATCCCTCCCTAGAGGTGACACTACCTTCTGCGTCTCACAGGACGCTTATTCCCCTCCTCCTCCACCGGGTGATCCCACCCCGTGTCCAGGTCCCCAGCACCTTATGCCCCCACCCTCCAGTGAGGTAAAGAATATGTATGGGTGACTGCGCAGCCACTGTGTCCTATGTAATGAAGGTATAGTTGGTGCACTTGTTGAGTGCCCGGGCCTGTCACGGATCTTCACAAAGGGTCAGATGCGCGGTGACTTCCAGCAATAGGAGTCCGGGGCGATCCCACCCAGACGGACGGTAGCAACCAAGGCAGGATCTGAGCCCAGACCTCCTGCAGAATACACAATGTCTCTCACGCGATCACTCGGCAGCACAATAAGGGAACCGGAACCTATCTAGGGCCAATCCCTATCTCTGCTGCACACAACCGGGGCTCAGGGCCTAACTGGGCCTGGGGTATAAGGCCTAGGTAGGGGCTGAATGCCACCCTACTCCAGAGCTCCGTCTCCTTCCTCCTCCCGCTAGCTCTGAGCAACGTGCGCGCCCTCCGACCCCTATATCCTCCTTCCTCCCTGCCTTCCTACCACCCGATTGGTCCCCTGGCGTCACATGGTCCCGCGGGGGCTGCTGGGACTCGTAGTTCCCTATGCTCCACCCTATGGAAGCTACTCCTCCTTCGCTGGCTTTGACTGCTATGCCCGCGCATTCGCGACCTCCTGCTCCACACCTTCTGCGCCTGCACCAACTCCCAACATGGCGGCGCCCTAATACGCGGAACCTCCGATAACCGGAGCGTTCCCTGCTCTGCTGCAATACAACACATGCGCGCAAAGGAATCCCGGCTACAAGTATAATAAAAGATGATACAATTACCGGTGCTCCTGTGTTTGAACGATAGCCAATCCAATGCAAGTAGTAGTTGAAGGAACACAGGGCACATAACTAGTGAAATACCCTTTATGCGTTTAAAAAATGCTGGGAATTTACTATGGGGTTTTTAAATTACTTCAAAGATCGTGGAAAAAGCCAGTGCACAACTTGCCAATAAACTGATGTAGACAGGAACCAAAATTAAATGTTTATTAAAAAAAACCAGAAACGATCCTGGCAGATCCTCTGACGCGTTTCACGCACAGGGCGCTTTGTCAAAGAGGGTTTTTAAATTAAACTGGGATAGGGCTGATCAGGGCACTATCACAAAGAAATTCCCATTTATTTCACTGGAATTGGCACTATTGCAGTTAAATTAATAACCCCCCTTTTTGTTGAGGATCTCTGATATTGTAACCCTGTCTTCTTGTACCTTTAATCACAAATACCTCTATTTAGAACATACCGTATACTCAGTGTTTTATTTTTTTTCCAATATAAAGCAAAAACGAATGAATTTATATCTAAACCCCAATGAATAACCTACCTTTAAATGGGGCAGAAAATAAACTATTGTGCAACTCCCAGTCAACATTCCTAATAATTTTGCCATGCCTGTATGGACTCTCATCACTCAGTTCCCCCACAAAAGAAGCCGTACAAATATGGGGGCTGGAACTCAAGACCTCTACCCACTGGGTAGAGTAGTTCTCACACTCTTGCTTACAAGATATTAGGTAGTGGAGAGTTCTAGTATTTCTATCGGCTTAAGACACACTGGCCAAGATATAAAAGCTTCTTTACAGGGAGATATGGGATGACAATGCAGTATATTTCTAAAACCTCCAGTAACTTGGATGGGAGGGGAGGATGTCCCGAGATTGGTAAAAGGAATTGTAGGAGGACATGTGCAGAGGTACACAATGGAGACTGTTTTAAGGCGAAATTAAAACAAGGCTTTATTGTGCCTGTCGCTTTAAACACAGCAAAAATCAACATAAGAGAATAAGCCAAACAAAAAAACCTATCTCTGCTTTGGAGACTATCTACACATGTAGCTCAGCCCTCTCCGACTGGGTTGGTTGGCTAAGCTATTTACCAGCCCCAAATCATGGAGACATTTATCAATACACATAGACATAGATAATAATCTTATACAAAATGTCTTATCTGTTAGCTGGGCTGCTGTAGGGGAAGCTTCTCTGCTCTCTTGGAACCGTACCCTTGTGTGCACAGGCAATATCAGGCTCCAAGTTTAGAATCTTGTCCCCTTTGTCTTGTGGTCAGCTTGTCGCTCAAGACATCTGTCCTTCCTTGGTTCAGCCCAGTTGTGGACTAAGGAATCTCTGCTCTGTCTCCTAGTTCAGCTCAGGTATGAGCTAAGGAGTCTCACTTCCTGTCTCAAAGGCAGGCTTTTTCTACCACCTGCAATCAGCCAGGTGGTGTTAGCTAATTGCCTACCAGCAGTTAACTACCACACTGCTGATTAGAGGCACATTTGTGAACAGGGATAAGTCCCCTGTAACAGGAATACATCACATTTGTTGAGATTCATGCATCAATTAAACAGTTACAGAATATCTCTTGCGAGAACATTTATGCGACTCAGATCAGCCTGCAACTCCCTTCCTCCTTACTATAACCCAGCACAAAAAGGCAATAATCCTTCAAACAGTTCAGGACCTTATTTTTTGTTGAAATATGAAAACCAGGGCTCCCATGTATCAATAAACCAATTGGTTGAGTTATGGAGGTAGGCCGACAATCCCATTGAAAGGGGGGGTGGGGGTGGTCCTACACTTCCAGAAACGGCTATAGAGCAACGTGTGGCATTAAAAATATGGCTAATTCATTTAGATTTGAGATTACTTGAGTTGGGGATTGGAGCACCCAGAATCAAAATAAGAGGGTTTTTAGGAATTTGAAGACCATGTAAATCTTCTGTCAAATGGAGGATTTTGTCCCGTATGGGTTAAATCTTGGGACATTCTCACCAGCGAGATGGAGCCCGGGCTACCACACTTCCACCAACATAGGGGAGAGACAGAGGGATAGATTGAGTGTAATTTAACAAGGGTGAAATACCACCGTATAAAATCTTGTAAATATTTTTTTTACAACAAACACATGTAGAGTTTTTGGCTGCTGCCTCCCAAATGTCCTTCCAGACATCTATTTACAGTATATATATATATATGTGTGTATATATATATATATATATATATATATATATATATATATATACACACACACACACACACACACACACACACACACACACACACACACACACACACACACACACACACACACACACACACACACACACACACACACATTAACCCCTCGTGTGATGTCTTGCTGTCTCTCCTTGCTGGACCACAATCTGGTATATATATACACACAGTGTTTGACAAACCTATACATTTGCACGCCCCAGGCGAGTGGATTTAACATCGTGGCGAGCTCCTATTGGCCCAAGCAGCACATGTGTGGTACTAGGTGGCGAGTAGATTTTTTTGTTCGGCGAGTAGATTTTTTGGTGATTTGTCGACCACTGTATACACATAGACACATATATCTTTTTGCTTCTCTTGGAATAGGACGTATTGCATGGTATAGTTCGGAGGTGCCTGCCTTAGATACGGATTGGGAATTAAACCAGGATTCAAACGGCGTCAGCTCTAAAAAGGTATACTCTTTTTATATTTGGCTTAAATGAGATGTCCGATTTTTAAGTATTTGTAAAATTCAACCTTTGGTATTGAGAATATCGATTGTAAATTAGGGAATGACTTGATCGTATTTGAATCCATCACATCTTTTACTCTAGTAATCCCTTGTTGGATCCAAAGATTTGGGCAGTTTTGAATGCACCCTAGCGAGAAAGTTGATTTAGAAAATAGGGGGTAAATGATAGAAATGGACCATTAAATTATTTTTAGATTTAAGAGCGCCCCATAAATTGCATGAAAAGGCTCGAATAGGGTTATTTTTTATATAAGTTGTGGTCATCGGTCAGCAGTGCGAAAACTTTTTTGTTTGTGTCCCCCTGCCTGCTCTCCTCCCCCTTTCTCCGGCACCAGTAAACTCTTCCTGAGTAAACATCTCTGGGTCCAAACCTTGGTAGAGCCGCTGGCTTGATGACTATTGACTGAAGCTAACCCAGATTAGATGACAGAGTTCGGGAGTCTAGTACAGGTCAAATCACTCAAGCAAAGAAATACCCTGTGATCTTGTTTGAATCCAGGGGTGCCTGGATTATATATTTGTCAACTAAAAATCAAAATGTCTCCCTCATAAACATGGGGGAGTTTGTCAGTATGGTCCTAGAGTTGAATACATTCATTGCAGGTTACAATTTTGAAACTGAGCAACATACACATGCTTCTAAGAAAGGATCGGCTTTATTCTGTATCGGGTAATTGTCATTGAGCCATTTTTGGCCTGAAATTCATCATTCCGGCGGATAAAGAATAATCCCCTATAAAATGGACAGAAGAAGAAACTTGTGAGTCTACAAAGCCTATGTTGAAAAAGTATAGGTATTAAATAACAGTGCGTGTGATATGATTTGTGATTTTAGAATAAAACACAAGGGTGAAATGGTTATGCAACATATTTGTGGTTGACCAGTAACAATGCTTTAAAGCAACAATCCCCCCATGAACCCATAAGAGTTTAACTCGTATTCATGTTAGTATATTGTCCCCTGAACACATCCTGCTCTTTAAACTATATATATATATGGTAGATATATATATATAGATATCATATATATATGATATATATATATATGTGGGTGGTGTGAAATGTCACATTTCCACACCCACACCATTTATATCCACTCCCACTCCACACACACCTTGTGTAAAGCACTGTATATACTGTGGGCTCTCCATTCATTTTTATTCACACTGATACACATACACACTCTTTCTTCACTTGCTTTCACTGTAACCTTTTGACACCTCTAGCCATAAAACACATCCACACCGGGGGAAGGAACAGCACAGATAACATTCCAAGAGACACTGTTTTTAAGTATACCTTTTGCTTCATTCATTGTAACATCGCCGGAAGAAGAGATCAGTGTATCTCGAAAGCTCGCACAAATAAAAGCATTTTGTTAGCCACAGAACGGTATCATCTATTTATTTTTTGATTATTGAAGCTCGGCTAACACGGTACTGATACCTCTACATGAATATATATATTAGTGTTAAAAATCATGAATTATTTATCTCTAGCTTCTGAGGTTCAGACAACACTGAGCTCTGGAAAGAAGGCTTCATTTTAATCCCTCAGGGCATAGCATCAGATTTAAAAAAAATAAAACCGTGTTGGAAAAGGCAAGAAGTGAAAAAATATATAGTGATGCAAAAAAAAGTCAATCAGCACGTTCTGCTGCTTTAAATTAAACAGTAGGGCTGAAGAATTGTATGCCACTGATGTACAAAATAATACATGTAATTATTGACCATAACAACAGACATCTTTATTAATAATAATAATAATATGTTATATGTTGTAAATTAGAAGCATATGAGAATTCCAACATAAAAAAATTCCTTAGGATTATTGTTTGTAGCATTAGATAGCTAAATTAATGAAGCGAAATGATACAAAATAATGTACAAAATTACACAAAATAATACATGTAATCATTGACCATAACAACAGACATCTTTATTTTTAATAATATTAATAATAATCTTAATATGCAACGGTGCTTCCCCCACCCTCTGGGAGATTCTGCCATTACGGGTCATGTGGTGCATGATACCTGGTGGTAACAGGAGGACAGAGCTGTCCGCTGATGGTAGTGGGGACACAGGATCAGGTTTCTGGGGTACATTACCCACATGGTTCTCTAGCAGTGCAGCGCCTCATCTGCTGTAGGCTCCAGATAGGTGAAGATGATCTCCTACAGTAGAACTATCACCTCTCCCCCCATTAAGATCACACACTAGGCGGGAGTATAACAACAGGAACGGTTTATTCTCTTGGTCTGTACAGTACAGGAACAATGATTTGGAAAGGGAAAGGGAGAGAGAAAGGGGGAAATGGTCCTGCTCAGCTAACAATTTACTGACAAAGAGTGGTGCTATCTTGGATAAGATACTGTATATGTGTAGAGGGAGAGAAAGATCCTATATGACGCACACACCTCCACTAAATATAAAATAACAACATTTTATTGGAAAACAATTCAATTAAAACCTCAGAAAATAGCGTGTAGCTGTGCTGTGCTTCTTGGTGTGTCTAATCACTGTATACTAGGCTCACTTTAAATCGTAGATATATAATAACATCTCCCACTATCAGAAAATGTATGTTGACTGTATGAGACATATAACCATACCAAATGTATTTATTTATAAAATATTTTACCAGGAAGAAATACATTGAGAGTTACCTCTCGTTTTCAAGTATGTCCTGGGCACAGAGTAAAAATAATAATACTTGGTTACAAATACAGTTACATAAATGAACAGGGTATACATTATATACAAGACATTGCGTGCACAGTTAAAGAAAATATATATTATGGGCGTATGAAACAGTTACAGACCAGATTAAAATGTGAGACAGCCTTAGATTTGAAAGAACTTAAACTGGTGGTGGATGTGAGAGTCTCCGGTAGGTTGTTCCAGTTTTGGGGTGCACGGTAGGAGGAGGAACGTCCGGATACTTTGTTGAGCCTTGGGACCATGAACAGTCTATTGGAGTCTGATCTCAGGTGATAAGTGCTGCATGTGGTAGGGGTGAGGAGCTTGTTCAGATAGCTGGGTAGCTTGCCCATGAAGAATTTAAAGGCAAGACAGGAAAGGTGAACTTTGCGCCTAGACTCTAGTGATGACCAATCTAGTTCTTTGAGCATATCACAGTGATGTGTGTTGTAGCTGCATTGGAGAACAAAACGACAAATTGAATTGTAGAGGGTGTCAAGTTTGCTAAGGTGGGTTTGAGGTGCCGAGCCATATACTATGTCTCCATAGTCAATAATTGGCATTAGCATCTGCTGTGCGATACACTTTCTGACCAGGAGACTTAGGGAGGATTTGTTCCTGTAAAGTACCCCTAGTTTGGCATAGGTCTTGGTTGTCAGGGTATCAATGTGCATCCCGAATGTTAAGTGGGAGTCAAACCATAAGCCCAGGTATTTAAAACTAGTGACAGGGGTTAGGGTGGTGTTAGCGTTGGTTCTGATCAGGAGCTCAGTCACTGGAAGCTTTAAAAATTTAGTTTTGGTCCCAAATACCATTGTTACAGTCTTGTCAGTGTTTAAAAACAGTTTGTTTTGGGAAATCCAGTTTTCGAGTCTCAAAAAGTCAGACTGAAGTATGTGTTGAAGGTCAGAGAGGCTATGGCTGTGTGCATATAGGATTGTGTCGTCTGCATACATTTGTATTGAGGCTTCCTTACAAGCTGTGGGAAGATCATTAATGAACACTGAGAAGAGTAGGGGCCCCAGAACAGAGCCTTGCGGGACACCACAGGTGATATCCAGGGGGTTGGAGTTAGAGCCTGAGATGGACACATGTTGGGATCTTCCTGATAGGTAGGACTGAAACCAGTTTAAAGCATGCTTCCCTATTCCAGTAAACACAAAAAACAAAACTGTGCGCTACTACCTAACTACCTATAAAGTTTAAATGTATAAATATATACAGTGCAGTGACTATACCATCAATTTAGTGATAAAAAATTTATAAAAAATTAAACCACAACTCCCACAGTGAGATAATTATACATTAAATAATAAGTGCCACATAACCGTGTTGGGGATAATGGCGTCTGCAGCTGTAAACGCAGGGGTCGCTCAGCACCCCACACACACTAAGAGAATGGAAACAAAAGAAAACAGCGCACAACGCCAAATAGTGAAGCAAATTCAACAATATATTATAGAATTAAAAAGGGGGTAATATATCTGCGTACATGAAAAAAGTTGGTAAAAGGCATGTAGTGTGTATCACACTGTTTACCACTCGGCAGCTGTTAACTGTAGAATCGGGTGCTTGCTTCCCTCTGCTGCTGCAGCTCAGTTGATTCTGGGGCAGGACGTCAGTCTTTTCACTCCCATGGGTATTTCCCTTCATGCAGCCAGGTTCAGCAGCTGGTACTGGGGCTCGGTGAAATCGCTCCTGCTTCCTGGCCGATATGAAGCTGCTCCTGTACCTCGGCAGGTGTATCCTCTGCACAGAGGTTAAAACGCAGCTTGCTGGGGTGCCCTCAGCGTGCCACGATGCCGCTCCGTCGCGGGACGCTGTGTAATGACGTCACTGTCTACACAGCAGTGGTGGATTCAATAGGGAAGTTTGAACAGTCTTACAAAGTCTCTCACAAGTGTCCAAAACAGCACACAGGATGAAATAAAAACAGGACAGGCCAATACATAGACAAAGGCCAATGTAAGCAGATATAAGGCAATAGAATGTTACATCCAACTAGTTTCGTAGAATTAACTACTTCTTCAGGGAATAATTAGGCCATTACCCAGGGGTCTTAAATACCTCACATAGATACCTTATTGGTCAACCAATTAGGGATAGACCAATCATCTATAATAGGTAATGGTCTGCGTGATAGGGAAGATGTGTAGTTTACTTTTAAAACAACAACTTTATTAACAAAAAAAAACAAAAAAAAAAACAATACCTATTTAATATAAACTTACATATAGACAAAACCTAGCATAAATAATTAAAAACATGCTGGAATAAAAGAAACACAACATTAGTCGACTTAAAATAGACACCATCATTACTTGCATAAAAAGATGTAACTAGAAAAAAGCGTAGGATAAAGAAAGGAAAACAGAGATACAGAGATAAATGATATATCCCCTAGGTACAGAGGTGTGGTGAGCTAAAGATTCAATAAAGTGCCCAAATATCCACATCCTCATTTAACCCCTTAGGGGACATAGTATCTAACTTATGTATCCAATATGTCTCTTTAGAAGACAATGTTTTAACTCTGTCCCCTCCTCTTCTATTTACAGGAATCAACTGAATCCCCTTAAAAGTGAGACTTGACGGATCTTTATTATGGTGTATCAGGAAGTGTCTAGATACACTATGTTTTTCAAAACCATTTTTAATATTTCTGACATGTTCCTGAATCCGAACTTTAAGGCTGCGTTTGGTTCTGCCTACATATTGATACCCACACGCACATTCCAATAGGTATACAATATGTGTAGAGGTACATAGAAAAAAGTCATCAATATTAAAAACTTCCTTCGTTACTTGTGAATAAAAAGTGTGTTTGTCAGGATGTTGGTATTTACAAATCGTGCAATTACCACAGATATGTTTTTCAAAACCATTTTTAATATTTCTGACATGTTCCTGAATCCGAACTTTAAGGCTGCGTTTGGTTCTGCCTACATATTGATACCCACACGCACATTCCAATAGGTATACAATATGTGTAGAGGTACATAGAAAAAAGTAATCAATATTAAAAACTTCCTTCGTTACTTGTGAATAAAAAGTGTGTTTGTCAGGATGTTGGTATTTACAAATCGTGCAATTACCACAGCTATAGTTGCCTTTTGGTTTAGGCCCTAGCCAGTTCTTTTTCGATGTAGTATTGCTCTTACTTATAAAAACATCACTAGGAGCTAACAAGTTTTTGATATTTTTTGCTCTCCTGTAAATAAACCGTGGTTTAACGTCAAGATGTGATCCCAAAATGGGATCATTGCACAATATACCCCAGTGTTTGTTAAAAACCTTTTCAATGTCTCTATGAACCGAATTAAAGTCTGTAATGAAAGCCACATTAAGAGTGTCCTTTTTTGTGTTTTGACCTTCTTTATTTTTAATCGTGGATCTATTTTGAACTAACATATCCTTACGATCCATATTACGTACCCTTATGATCTCTCTTTCTAGAAGTTCCTTAGGATATCCCCTCTCTCTAAATCTCCAAAATAATTTGTTAGCCTGTTGGTTGAAAACCTCTAAACTACTACAGTTACGTCTGAGTCTCACAAATTGCCCCCCTGGTATGTTGTTTATCCATGTCTTTTTGTGATTACTATTCGCCATCAGCACATTGCTGGTATCCACCTCCTTAAAGAAGGTCTCAGTCTCCACGGTGCCATCCATTTTGGAAGTTAATCTTAAGTCCAAAAAATCTATCTGGGTGGCATCCACCTTGTGTGTGAACTCAAGGTTGTAGTCATTCCTATTAAGGTTGGCTACAAATGCACTGGCTGAATCGTAATCACCATCCCACACACACAGGATGTCGTCTATGTAGCATCTCCACACAACGACATTCCTGTGGTATGGTTGGTCGGGCATGATAAACTGAGACTCCCACCTTCCCACGTACAGGTTTGCGAAGCTGGGGGCAAACCTAGTACCCATTGCAGTTCCGCAAACCTGTAGGTAGAAAGTGGAGAGAAACAGAAAATAATTATGTTTCAATATGAAACTGATAGACTCTAGAATAAATTCCCTATTTAATGGATGCAGATCAGAGTCTGATTCCAGAAAGGAATTAACAGCATCCAACCCTTTCTGGTGAGGTATATTAGTATACAGGGATTTTATGTCACATGTAATCCATACATATGAACTTTTCCATTCAAAATCTTTAAATAAGTTTAGAACTGCTGTAGAGTCCTTCAGATAAGAGGTTAATTTTCCAACATATGGTTGGAGAAAAAAATCCACATATTGACTAAGGTTGGCTGACATAGATTGTATACCTGACACAATTGGGCGTCCAGGTGGGTCAACCAGAGCCTTATGAATTTTCGGCAGGTGGTAGAATATGGGTATCCTAGGAAATTCAGAAAATAGAAAAGCAAACTCTGTTGTGTTGATGACGGACAGGGCTACTGCGTTGTCTAATAGTGCTTTAAGCACCCTTAGATATTCAGCTGTAGGGTCCTTAGGTAATTTTACATAGGACGATGTATCGTTGAGAAGCCTTAGAGCTTCTTTTTCGTAGTCACACCTATTTTGGACTACTACGCCCCCACCTTTATCTGCCTGTCTTATAATGAGGCTTTCGTCATCACGCAAAGTTTTAAGGGCTAAGGACTCACTTGCACTGAGGTTGTGTTTAATATCACCTGACTTATAATTACTAGATAAAATGTTAAAATCATTGATGACCATATTAAAAAATGTATCAATATGATGACCCTTGGAATGTGCGGGATAAAACTTGGATTGGGTTTTAAAATCAGTATGTTTGATTTTAACTTCCGTATCTATATTACTCACAGAAACCATTGCAGCCTTGTCAGAAACAAGATCCCTATCGTGTTTCAGAAAATGTCTCTTTAGGGTAATATTGCGAGTGAACTTATGTAGATCTTTGAACAGCTGGAAGGAGCTGGGTCCACAAGTTTTGGAGAAACTCAAACCCCTTCCAAGTACGTTCAATTGATCCTTGTTCAAAGCTGTTGAGGAGAGATTAAAGACCCCTTGGTTTACTACGGTGTTCTTTCCCAAGAGTACTCTCTTCTTTTGTGCTCTAGTCCCTCCTCGTGTTCCTCGTCTGATGTAACCCTTTTCTTTCTTTTCTCTTGAGGGGTATTCTGTATATCTTTTACTGTGTTCACCTTCCTTTCTAGTCTGGTTCTTACCAAATCTAAAAAAGAAGGTGAATCTGTAGTGGGTTCCGGTCTAGCAGGGCGTTTAGGTGAATATCTAGGGGAGATCCTGGGTGAGTATTTAGTTGTTCTTGGATGAGGGTCTTTATGCTCATATTCAAAATTCCTATGTTGGCCCTGTGGCCTTGAGCTATATCTAAAGCCCTCAATGTAATTTTTCCCTTTATAGTTGGGATTACGATACCCATTACCATGATTAGAGCGTGAGCGATCTCTGTCTGATCGGTCATTTTTACTGGTTCTGCTCTCTCTCCTTTGTTCATAGGTGTGGTAATTTTGTTGTCTGCTCTTTGAGTGTGCAGATCCCCCTCTTCCTTTTTTATGGGGGATATATTCATCACCTACTACTCTTCCTCTATCCTTTTTAGCCCAGTCCCTTTGTCTCCCTTGCTGATAATCTAGTTTGTCTCTTAAAAATTTATTGTGTTTCGTTTTTAAAAGTTCATCTTCCTCATACTCTAATTTGACTTTTAAATCATGCTCAATCTCTGAGCAATCAGTATCTATCACTATCGGTTCTAGTGCCTTAATCGCTTTCAAGATCTCCTTTTCTAGATCTTTGATCTCACGATTCCTTTCGTAAATTATTAGCCTGATGAGGTCATTAGAACACTCATCCTGTATTCTATTCCACTCCTGCATGAACTTGGGGTTCCCTATTCCAGAGCTCTGGAGTTTGTTAAGCTGTCCCCGTTCCATTCCACACTGGATTTCATTGCAAACTTTTAGCAGGGTAGTTACGGTGGAGTGTTTGGGACGAAACCCAGATTGGAATTGGCTAGGGAAATTTATCCTGGTATAGAAATCGCTTAATTGGGAGTGGACACATTTTTCCATGACTTTGGATAGAATTGGGAGAAGTGAGATTGGCCTGTAGTTTGAGACAGTGTTTTTGTCCCCACTTTTGAAGATTGGGACAACTCTAGCAGTTTTCCAGGTCTTGGGGATATGGCCTGCAGACAGGATAGAGTTGACTATGGACGCAATTGGTTTGGCAATGGCTGGGGCACCAAGTCAAGGAACCTAGATTGTAGTAAGTCGGGTCCACATTGGCTGCTTAGTTTTAGTTTGAGTAGCGCTTGTATAATCTCCTCTTCAGATACTGGGCCAAATTGAAAATTGTGGGCAGTGTTGGGAGGGGGTGGGACTATAGGGGTACTCCCAGGATGAGATTCAGGTTTGTGGTTTGGGCTGCGTTTTGCTAATAAGTTAGTGGCGCACCCTACAAAGTAGTCATTGAATGCATTTGCAATGTCAGTGGGGTTTGTCAGAGTAATATCCCCCTTAGTGATATTACTTGGTTGTTGATGGTTAGGAGGCTGGAATATATTGTTGATAACTTTCCAGAAGTTAGCTGGGTTTGATGTATTTTGGTGGAGATTGTCAGAGTAATATTGTGCTTTTGCATGCCTTGTTTGCCTTGTGTACATGTTCCGCATGCATCTGTAGTGATTGAGATCCTTGGTAGTGCCAGTTACTTTGTAGCTTTTCCACAAGGTATCCCTGAGCTTGGTAGAGTGCTATAAGGTCAGTTGTAACCCATGGAAGGTGGGCCCCCGTACCCTTATTTTGCGTAATGAAGCATGGGTATCACAGAGTTTTAAGAACTCGGATTGGAAATAGTCGAGCGCAGAATCAGGGTCGGGAATTAAATCGATTCTGTGCCATGGGCAGTTGGTAAGGTCATCCAGAAACTGTTGTGGGTTAAAGTTTTTAAATGTTCTAGTGAGGAGAACTTTAGGGCGTTTTAATTTTCCTTACACAGTACACTATTGCATGGTCACTGAAAATGTCAGGAAGGATGCCAGAGGATTGGATTCTGCTGGGGTTTGAGGAGAGAATCCAGTCTAGCAAGTAATGGTTATGCGAGTTCAGGTTTATCCGTGTGGGTTGGGAAATGAGTTTTGATAGGCTAAGTGACTTGAGTTGTATCTGGATTTTGTGGTTTTTAGGGTCAAGCCAATTGAAGTTGAAATCTCCAAGAACTAGCAGCTCACTCTTCTCATTCAGAGAGGAAATGGAGCCAAGAAATTGGGTGATATCAGTCAGGGATTGTAGAGGGGCTTTAGGGGGGCGGTAGATGCCAGCAAGCAAGATTGGCTTAGAAAAGGGGAGGCAGATTTTGCCAACTAGAATTTCAAAAGAGGATGGGCTTGGTGGGAAATGTAACAGTTTAAATTGTAAGGTGTCTGCAATATAAAATAACACCCCTCCTCCTCTCTTTGACCTATCTCTCCTAAAAATGGAGTATCCCTGAATAGCGATAATTGCATCAGGGGTTTTAGGGGATAGCCATGTTTCTGTAAGAATGATGGCTTTGGGTTTATGCATAAGGCACCATGCCCTTAGTTCGTCCAGTTTGGGCAGCAGGCTCAGGATATTTATATGGGCGACAGATAGGCCTTTTTGGAATTTAAAGGTGGAATTCTCAGGGGCATGGGACAGAGCTGAAATGGGAGGACCTGGGTTAGGTTCAATATCACCTGCTAAAGAGAGTAATAGTATGAGCAGAAATTTGGGTAGTTGTTTGTAGGTTGTAAATTTGTGGTGTTTGCTATTAGAGTGAGCAGTGGTTGGTGTGCTGCTTTTTAGAGTTCTCCACCAACATTCAGTAGATAGTGCAAGGCTTTTGAGTAGTCCAGGGTGTATTGTGATGTTGGGTGTTCGCCAGGATGGAGGAGTTTGTAGTGTATAGAGGGAGTAACATCTCCATGAGGCCAGGAGAAAGAAAAAAGTTACGATACATAGCAGGTTCATGATGCTAGAGGTAGGCAGTGCTGCAAGGAGCTGTTGTGAACAAAGTGAGTGTGTGCAGACTAAACAGCAGGGGTGTGCCTGTTCCTTGTCAAATGTTTTGGTGCATTGCAATGCTAGAGTCAGTTCAGGGTTTCAGTGTATTGTGGAGTCAGTTTTGGGAGAGGCTGCAGCGAAATAAGTTGTAAAGGGGTGGGGGGTTAAAATATGCAGGTTAGCAAGCATGGATGTCCTATAGGTAAATAGACTGCAGAGGACCTGTTCCTATGGCATTTGAGGTATACAATTACATATTTACCTATAGGACATCCATTTAGACTGGTTACTATCATTAACAAAATGCTATTTAGCATATGTATTGAGAATACTGTCAGCTAGCTAACATAGATATGGGCCAATTTAAGGAACCCACTAGCTTTAGACAGTACAGTATATATCATTCTGCCAGTCTTTGGTGTGGTCCGCAGTTCTAATAGGGGATTCCACAGGGTTCTTGGTATTAGAGTGCCTGATCTATTTCCCTATAATACATTGCTATGTACATCCCGCACAGAGGGGGTCCACCATTAGTATCAGCTGCTACTCACCCCTTTAGTGCGTATCCCCTTTGAGTGAAATTGCAATTGACCAGTATCCACCAACAAGAAACCCACGTCTTTCAGATTTTGGTATGGTTATGTCTCATACAGTTAACATACATTTTCTGATAGTGGGAGATGTTATTATATATCTACGATTTAAAGTGAGTCCTAGTATACAGCGATTAGACACACCAAGTAGCACAGCACAGCTACATGCTATTTTTTGAGGTTTTAATTTAATTGTTTACCAATAAAATTTTATTATTTTATATTTAGTGGAGGTGTGTGCGTCATATGAGATATTTCTCTCCCTATACAGTACAGGAACAAGGCAGATCTCTTCCCACAGCAGTCTCTGGGATGGTCAACTTGGGGATGGTCAACTTGAGGATGGTCCCTGGACTACCACTACATGTCAGGGTCCCCTGCAGCTGTCCTGGCTCTTCCCTGGCCCTCTAGCAGGACCAGAAGTATAGGTATCTCTCACTCTCCCCCAAGGGGAAGAGAAACAGGGTAGGCCAAGCTCCAGGCAATCCCGTGTGATCCCTGCCTCCCTCAAGAGGGGAGCGGCACTAGTAGATTTGGGGCGGCACTGCCCTTAAGTACAGCTAGGAGGAGGGCACCTGGTCTGTCCCATGATTGGACATGCTCAAGCCTGATGTCACCGCCTCCCACTGTCACTCAAGTGCAGCACCAAGGAGGGGGAAAACTCCATGTTGACTACTGGCAGTAGTCAACTGAGAAAAACCTTTCCGCTCACTCTTAGTTGTTTTTGATTACTGGCAGCCTGATTCTAGCAGGGCTTACTGCCAGGAGTAGGGCAGGTCAGTAGCTAAAGGTGGCATGGCTATAAATAATAATAATAATACATTGTAAATAAAAGCATATGAGGATTCCAACATAAAAATATTCATTAGGATTATTGTTTGCAGAATTAGACAGCTAATTTAATTAAGCGAAATTAGGCAGAACAAATTTCCAAGAAATAAGGTATTTTAGTGTAAAATCATTAGTAGAAAAGAAGCCTCTCAATGTTTGATGTAATACACAAAACGAATTATCACATAAAAAATAATGTGTGTAGTTATTTAGTTAATATATTTTGATTACTGTTGCATTTATACATTTAAATTACATACATTTTTCATATTTTATAATAGATGACATATTTCATAATATATTTGTTTAAAAATTATGCATGTGAATATATATATATATATTTATTAATTTCCCAATTCATATTTATAATCATATTACACTCTAACATATGTTTACATTTCAGATACACACACACACACACAGTTGTGTTTTGTATAACAATTTATTTTATTTTAATCTTAACCGTTGTATGCAACATTTTAGACAAAAATGGCATTTACATAATTTAGTGAAGGTGGGGCACACAGTGCAAGCCCCAGCCCTGCAGTGGGTGTGTTTCTATGCAGGAAATGCTTACGGCTTTCACTGAGTGGGTGAATGGTTCGCATGTGAGAGCTCTAGGTCCTGTTCCAGATAAGAGATCACTCACCCGGGCCAGCAAAGGAAAGGGAGGGACACCCGACATGAGTCTGCTGACTGCCTCCTGCTAGCAAGACAGTCATCCCGGTAAGGGCTGATCATCTTCAATATATTAGTGGATACTTATTTTTTTATTAAGGGTGGTAGTTGGATCATTTAAGCTTCTTAATTGCATGTGCGGTTTCCTTTCCAGCAGGGTATGAAGTTGAAGATACATAGATTTGAGTATAACATGCTGCTCCTTCTGTGTCTTCTATAGACTATTATGGAGAAGTGAAAGGGGGGGTCGGGGGGGGGGGGTTGGAAACTTAATCTGACTAGATTGTAGTTAGAAATCTCTGTGGGAGCTTCTTCTGTCTCTTTTCTTCATTGGAAGACATTGCATGTGGATAGATTGTCAAGTAAAAATATATATTCTGTAGTAAAGGGTCTTTTAAAATGGTTAAAGCACTGAGGGGAAAGCTGGTCACTGGTAAGGGGAACTGTGCGGGGTTAGCCAGCCACTGGTAGTGGGACTGGTGGGGGGAGGGGGTCGGGGTTAGTATTAAAATGATTACAGCTGATAAACCGAGGAGGGGTCTGATCTAGTGCAGGGTTTCAGGGAGCGCCCCCTTGCAAGAGCACAGAGGATGATTGTATGAAATATCCCCTCTTTAAACACTGAGGCAGAGCTGACTCTACAGTGTTTAATAAAAGCCTGCTGCAGTGAGAGCTGAATGTTTGGAAAGGGGATAGGGACAGATGGGATGTGTGAGAAGTGAATCCTGGAAAGCTATAGCCCATGCTACACTGAGGCTTTTTTTTTTCTGGAAACTTTAGGCTTTGACCTAGTTAAAAAAAAAAAAAAAACTCTGACAGGAAGGGGAGGAGAAATTAAAGGGGGGAAAAGAGGTGGGCATCCTTAAAGAATTAAAGTCGATTATTCCAGTGTGTGCTCGGGAGGGGAGTGGAAAGATCATGTTGTTTCTCTCCCCACCCTCCTATTCATTCCTGACAAAAGGGCACATCTGAAGTGCACAAAGGGTTTCTCCCATCTGGCACCACGTGTAGCAGGGAACTTTCACTTTATTTAAAGGGACATTTGGTTAGGAGTTGGGAATACAGGAAGAAGCTCTACTTGCCAGCAATATAAAGAGATCTGGAGAGGATCATTCTGGTATACCATTTTTATTATTAATCTTGCAACGGGCATATCCATAAACCATGGTATACTTATTGCATTTTCTGTCATGAGGAAAGATATACAGAAAGTTGCAATAAGTAACAAAGGCTTAATCCCAGGGGGCTGCAAGAACAGAAATAACTGATCTGTTTTAAGGAAGGTGGTCTGATGTGTCTGATTTTAAAAGGAGTTTTAAAGCAAAGGAGATGGGTAAAAGTTATTATGTGGTGACAAGCTATCTGTATATGAGATAAACATCCCTATCATTAAATGACAGCAACCTGACAATTATATTTTAGGGTTACTGCTATTTTTAGATATTTTCTCTTCATTCCAAAACATACAGCACCATTCCCTAGCAATCTAGCACTAACCATCCTGGAAATAGTATTTCTTTGGCAGAAGGAACATTCTGACACGATAATTATCCTGATACTATACCAGGTACAAATTTGTGGGGACATGAAGGGTCTCAAGTGACCATTGTGATGTTACGCAGACATTGTTCATTTTGATGTTGCTGTTTGTCAATGTGTTGGGGTGCTTTGAGTAAACTCAGTTCTGTCTGTCAATAGGTGATTTTTAGGGTCTGTTTTTTTTTTAAGCAGATAAGGGAGTTTCTGGGCACAATATTATAGTGTGGTGCGTCCAACTGCTGCAGTTTCCCCCTCTGCGTCACTTTAAATCTAGCAGCTCTCATGGCAATAACATCCTTGCTCAAGTGATTAGTGTTAATAGTAGGAAACGCATTACACGCTTTTGTCACCACTGCAAATTAAAGTTTTTGCATCACATTTTAGGGGGGTGTGTGTATCTCCCTAATGTTTAGTCATTATAAGAACCCCTGAGGTTGTCATAAATCCTGGATGTGTCATGAATTGGAAACGATCCAATACCTCGGTCTTAATTATCATTCGGGGTTATGGTAATAATCTCAGCCTTTTTGTCAGCAGGGTAGGAAACTGCCATTAAAATATTTTGTATAGAAGAATTATTTATATCTATCTTGCATCATTTGCTGCCCTGATCTTTATAGCAATACCCTGGTTCATGCAAAATATAATGCAGTGCAGTGTTATATTGTGTTCCTTTTTGTTGAAGGTTTGGAGCTTTACATTTTGAACACTGTTCACCATGTACAAGGATATTTGTTTATTCTCTTCCCGCCATACAAAAGCGCCTTCTAACAGGCTGTGCAATCTTGGAGGCTGCAGCAGTTCCTGGGGAGGGTACTTTGCATGTGAAAGGAGAAGGAAGTTGTCTTGTTTGACCCCCTAGCTCCACATATTTGTATGATGTTACTGTTCAACAGCACTCAAGATCAGATTATGTAAATAATGTGACTGGGAAATATAAATATAACATGCATACAGTTGTCTAATAATAATACATTAACTACAAATATTTGTTTTTTTTAACTGCCATTGGTTTGAGGACACTAGCATTGATCTGCAGCTGCCTCTCTGCCAAGTGGGCTAATGGCACTTTGGGTGCTAGACAGTGTTTGGGAATGTGAAACCTTTGGATATTTGGCACTCAATGATTAAAATCATTGAAGAGGGGCTATGAGAGTGGTGGTCTGTTCAAAGTAAGGTACAGCGGCTACCCAATTTTGGATAGTTTAATAGGATCCGGCATTGGGGGGGGAGGGGTGCTGCAGCGCCTCCCCCCAACCTGCATTTATACATTTTTACATTATGGCAATATATGTATATTACTGATTTTGTATGTACTATTTCCCCACCCAAAATATAGTTCCTGCACTACTGGGATCAGGTGACCTGCTATAATGTAATCCCCCTTTCTGTAACATGTTCCAGCAGCACACTCGGTTTCACTATATTGCAGGGTTAATGGCCAAAGGGAGAGTTCTAGCCAATGGCAAAGAGATTTAAAAAAAAAAATTGGGATAAGTGTTTTGGTTCAGCATTCTGAGAAGTGGGTATTTATTGGTAACTCCTGCTCTCGGGGGTGATCGTTCAAATGATTAACAGTCATTCTTATTTTGTTTTCTGGCAGGGCACGGGAGAGTAACGAACATTCTCTGGACTATGGCTAGAGAGATGCGAGGTCAGTACGAACCTGTAGCAGAGATTGGTGTTGGGGCCTATGGCACTGTGTACAAGGCAAGAGATCTACAGAGTGGCAAGTTCGTGGCCCTCAAAAACGTGCGGGTGAAGACCAACGAGAATGGACTTCCCCTCTCTACAGTGAGGGAGGTAGCCCTCTTGAAACGCCTGGAGCACTTTGACCATCCCAATATTGTAAAGTAAGTAAATCACCGGGGAGAGAGATTAAAGTCGGTGTACCTCTGAGACACCTTTTTACTAGCTGTGAATCACTTTATTTACTCTTAACGGTGAGTAGTTTAGCCTTCTGGAGACATTCGGCATTAGTGCTTACAGCCAGGATTCCTGTTCTTGTGCTATTAGTGTGGGTTATGCATCCCTGCAGTTGTTGGTTTCTGAATAACTTGACTCTACTTGAATACTCTTGAGATTATTCCTAAAGGTTCAGAATTGGTGTAAAGACCTGAAAATTGCTTGCTCTACATGAAGAGTCTAGAAGAGCGATGTTAAGATGTACATTTCCTGAATCTCACAGAAATTGTTGGTCTGCTTGTGACAGGCAAGACATTTCTCCTTTAAAATAGGAGCATAGTAATTTATTGTGATGATAATCTCAAAGTCTTAGATCAAGTTACAAGATCTGTAATTTCTTTTTAACTTAACCCGGCAAATAAAAATTCCACTTGTGTGCACATTTGCATGTCTAAGACAGGTCTGCAACGCTGTGCTTCCCCATTATTGTTTAGCATACAATGCTTCCACAGGAATTCTGGGGGATGACATGCAAATGTGCATTGTCTTACTCTCTTTTTTTGTTTATTATTATTATACATTTTAACATGGAAACCTATATATTTATGCCTACCATATTGCACAGCCTTGGTTAAAGAAGTGCAGCCAGTAAACCTACTTGCAGACGGCTGTTTCAAAAATGAGTGCTCATTTTCATGTCATTACCCAGAATCCCTAACTGCAGTGGAAGCAAGCGATAATGTCAAAAGACAGGGTAGCAGTCCTGTCTGAGATATGCGCATACACCCACAAGTGGTATTTTTATTTTCTGTACAGTGGTGGGTTTTTGTCACTTTTGTCACTTTTTTTTTTTTTTTTTAAACCCCCCCATAACTTAAAACCAAATTCTTCTGTGTAAGGGGGTTAAATCTGGTGTAACAGACTATTAATAAGGAGAAACTTTACATTCCTACTGCCCCCTTTTTTTAATATTCTAGTACTTGAGTCAGAGAGTGAGAGACTGATTGAGCGAGGATACTAATTGTAGGACGCAGGTTGTTTTCGGTTGCACTCCTTTCCCCACATTACCGAGGCCCAGGTTGATAACATTACTTTCCAAATGTCACGTCGAGCTGATGCTGGGATTTAAATTGCATCCTCTTTGAAAGGCAGACGCCATGTTATCACTGAGCCATCCTTATCGCCCATTATTTAATGGCTATAATAGGGGGAGAAAATGAACAGTCACCCTTTTCTCTTCTGGATAAACTGCTGTAACATAGCAGCAATAAACTATATATGATTTTGACAGGCAAGTCCTTTGTTCATGCTGCGGAAGATACCTGCATTCATGATTTGATTTATTTTTGGAGCGGAGATAAATATATCACCATTTATAACTTTATGAGGTGTAAACTGGCGTTAAAGCAATGTACTACATTGGAGCAATGTGGGAAAAAATTATTCTGCAGAGGGAGAAACGTCTTTCTTTTACTTAGTCTTTTGCCATTTTTCCCCCGCCCCTTCACCGCCTCTGTTTTACTATTAAATTAAGCAGTATAAATTTGTTACAAATAAGTATAACCTCCTTCATATTCATGTAGAAATTGGGTGAACTAGACCAGGGGAGTGCAAACTTTTGCTGCTGCGCCCCCTGTCTTCCCTGCCTGGATGCTCGCGCCCCTCCCCTCAATACCTTAGACCTGCATGCATCAAGACGCTACAGGGTCGTGACGCGTCATTTGACGCTGTGTTGCCATGGCAACGAGTCACAGAGCGCCTGAACCTCGGTAAGTATATGGGTGCAGAGGCCTCGCGTGATCCACCGGCATTTCATTTAAATGCCTTGGGGAAGCGTCCCCCCAGTTTGCGCATCGCTGAACTAGACCAGTTGAATAAGTGAAGACCTGACATATATCTGCATGCAAAAATAGTGAACTGTGAATTGTAGTCGGTTGTAGAGTAATGGGAAAGTGAAGGCAAAATGCAGAGTGACCATTTTGGTTCAAATAAATTGATAGTGTTCTATTGAACAGGACAAAGTACACAACATGCACGTATTCTAGATCCCTGTTATTTTGTCTCTGCGCACCTATTTACTGGAGAACCACAGGAGAGATGATCACCTACAAACCATCCCGGTGAAAAATGCTGTTGTCTTGAGTGAAGAAGGATGTCCTTCAGTTTATCCTTGACCTTCAGGCTGACAATATTGGAATTGTTTCAGAGAAACACATGCATTTGTATTCGGGGGAGGGAAAGAAGTGAGAGATGCGAAATATCTCCAGTGTTCCTCTAAAACTATCAAACGATGCCTCTAAACAATGTGTATCAGCACAAGGCTTGGAAGAATCATCTCCAGTTTGGGGCACAACAGGCTTGAGTGGTGACATGTTGACATGTGCTTGTTGCGTAAGGGCAATATTCTTTAGTTCTCAATTATATCAGTACAATTTAATCAAGAAGACACTACAACATTGTGTAGTCATTTTTTCAGAGTATGACCATGTCCAAAAACACTGTAGCAAGGGATTCTGGGAAAGGACATGCCACCTTTTGCTTCAAAACCATATAACATGGTCCCCCTGAAAGCTTAGGCTAAGGCCCCGCTCCCTCAGTCAGCGCGCCCGCACTGCAGACAGGCGGGGCGCTGACAGACACAGACCGCGATATGCGGTCTGTAGGGAGGTGAGTGGGAGGGGGGGCGTGGCTTGAGCGGAGGGACCCGCTACTCCCCTCCCTCCCTGCTCGGGCTGCAGGAGGGAGCTGCTGCGGGTTGCTGTAAGGTAAGCAGCTCCCTCCCCCTTCTGCCACAAAAAAAACCACACACACACAGTGACACACAAACACTACCTTGAGTAGGAAGCTGCCTGATGACAGCTCCCGCCGCTGATTGGCTCATCAGCGCACCACGTGACACGTCACTGCTCAGGATCACAATGTTCTTGAATCCCCTGCCGGCTGACGCGTCACAGTGCGTAGTGAGCCGTCAGCGAGGGGGGACTGGGACCGGCTAGGGAGAATTCCCCTGCTGGTGGGGAATGCCCGCGCGGCCGTCCGCGCAGCCGGGAGCAGCGGGTCCCAGCCCTTATGCTTGCTGCATTTTCACAGCTTTGAGCACAGCCTGGGGTAAGATGCATAGCCAGTAAACCCACCTTAATGGGTCTCATCAGTGTGGGGTGGGTTATACTGGCTTTGCAAAATGAAACTTAGGATAGGCATCACCACACTTAGTTAAGTTATGGTGGGTCCAAAAAGTGACAAAAACCCTCCACAGTAAAGCATATAGCAAATGGAAATATTACTGTATGCTCATTTGCATGTCTTAGACAGGTCTGCAACCCTGCCTTTCACCATTATCACCCAGCACACCGTGCTTCCACTTCAGCAAGGGATTCTGGGAAATGACATGCAAATGAGCGCACCGTGTCACCTTTTGCCTGAAAAACCATTGTTACATGTAGCCCATAGAAGCTGTTAACACAGCTTTAAAGCACAGTATGGGAATCAGATGCAAAGCCAGAGAAAGCATTCACAGACATGCTTCAACCTTAATGGGTATCATCAGTGTGAAGTTGGTTGTACTGCTGGCTTTGCATTTTCAAGACTGTAGGGTTTACCATCACGTTTTAAGTTATGGTGGGTGAAAAAGGCAACAAGAAACCTCCACCGTTTTGCATATAGCAAATAAAAAGATCACGTGTGAGCACATTCACGTGTCTTAGGCAGGTCTGCAACCCTGCCTTTCACCACACAGTGCCACCTTTTGCTTCAAAACCCCCATGATGTAAAAATGAACATGTCAGAAAATAAAAAAGGATGTTAGAGCAATTCATTTTAGGGAAGAACACGATTAGGAAGGAAGAGAAACAAAAGACAAATATATTGACATCCTCAATCTGCAAATAGGATCTGCGTATCATATATGGGTTTGCAGTGTAAGTTCTGAGTCGTAAATAGATTACTGCATGCACATTTATATGTGATATTGGTTTTTCCTTATCCAAGGGACCACGAGAGAGTTTAACAGCCTTACCTGTCCTTGACATGTGCATGCTTTTAAAGCCCTGGGCATTCTTTCAAGGCTTGCATATTCTTATTTTATTTTTGTCCCTCCAAGTACATTTCTCTCAAGGTTATGTGCAAGCTGGAGAATGTTTGAGCCACATGCCCTGATCAGACTATAGCAGTTGAAATATTTTACTACCAAAAGGGATAACATTCTTCTTAAACACCCTTTCACTGTCTGAATACCATCTGTGACCTGCTATGGAGGCGTTTATAGCAATTCAGAGGTATTAATGTATGAAACAAACTGAGATAACACCCCAGCCGAGGTACAGTAGATCCAAGTTCAATATTTTCCAGAATGATGGAAACTGTTCAGCTCATTTTAATTGAGTTATCTGGTCGGCAGTTTTAAATGTCGGTGAACCTGGCAAGAGTTGTGCAGTTGCTCATCTAGTTTTTTTTTTTTTTTTTTTTAAATATATCGTTGAAATACAATATGTAGCACTTCACAGTACTAGGTACAGGTAATCTAAAGTTAAGGTGACTATTAATTTAGTAGAGGGTTAAGGAACGCTAGACATGTAAAAATGAGCATTGGTAGAATATAATATTACTGAGCTGTGAATCATGTACATTTTTTTAGAGCTGTGTGTGTGTGTGTGTCTCATTAGCCCTTGTCGACCCCCTGCTGGATGAAGGCCTCCCCAATGCTCTTCCAGGTACGGTTGTTGCAAACCTTCATGTTGCTCCAACAAATTTAATTCCCCCTCCCCCATGTTACTTTTGGTCATCGTCTTCGGTCTTTTGATATCCCTTGGCATTCAGTAGAGCACCATCTTTGTCCAATTATGGTAATTTATTCTTGTGATATGTCTGGGACACTGCCATTTTAATTTCTTCGCCATTGTGATGTCAGGCGTTTTGTTTGGTTTCGAACCAATTCATTATTTTTCCTGTGTATTCGGGTAATACCCAGCATACATCTCTGCATACTTCTGGTGTGAAGCTTCTGACCTGTGTTCACATTTAGGGTCCATGTTTCACATGCATACGTGAGCACTGGCAGGGTAGACTGGTCAAACACTTTTTTTTTCCTTTTGAGGCACAAAGTGTGTATATTTCACCCAAGCAAAAAAAAACTTATGTTTTTGAACAGCTGTTTTCTCCATGAAAAGAAAACTGCTGACCCATACCAAGTGTGTTGGAATTTAGATGTACATAATGAATTAACAAAAAATATGACTTTAATATTTCCACAAACCTAACTGAAAACCTCAGGAATGTACCATACATGCTTAGTTCATGATGGGCCTGCCTACATTTTAAAAATAATGCGGACACCGTCCCAAAGTTGCCGTAGTCTGGGATGATTTCTAAAGACTATCCCTTTTTTTTTTTTTTAATGTCTACATTTCCAGTATTTATTTAAAATAGACATTTTCAATGGATATTACTGCGCAGTTTCAGGGGGCATAAAATGACAAATTAAGCAATGGTGAACATTTTTTTGTTGTTGGTCATTCAATGACATTTACTGTGCTTGTCATTATCTCCTACTGTCTACTAAGACCAGGCAGCTCAGATAGTACAGCTAGATGGGTGTGTCTGCGTTGTTGATGGGGTGTTCAGCCTTAGTTGGGGTGGGGATCCTGATGAGTGGTAAGAAATAGGAGTTTAGTATTTTGGGGAAGGATATGGTAAAATGGAGAGATTAACATTTATCTTCAACACTCTGAGCTTTCCTCCTTCCAACTGGGGGGGTTTAGTCTGGGGAGGGAGGAAACTGGTGCAAACTGGTTTTGTGGTGACCTGCTAATTGCTAGAACCAGTGGCATAGCCAGGATTTTTACCTGAGGTAGGGCATTTTGGCTCGGGGTGAGGAACTAATGATGTGCAGGCAAAATAACCTCAACGGGGAGGAAAGACAGCGGTCACGGCCGCGCAGCAAGTGAACAGGGCTGGACTGTGCTGTGAAAAAATCTTCTTTATTATAACATGGAAGTTAAAGAGAGAGAGGGAGGCACCCCCCGCAACTCTAACGCATTTCAGCTGCAACGGGCCTTTCTCAAAGAGAATGATGTGCGTCCCACAAGCGTGCAGCAGAGGTGAACTGGCATTGCACCAATAGAGTCTGGCTAGAGAGTCCATGTCGATGTATAGTGCGGTCACGTTATACATGGTGTCAATGTGTAGTCCCAGAGTAGAACCAGAGACTGCATTAGATTTATCGACACAGAGTACAACCAGAGCGCTCTACATCAGCCCTGACTGTATGGAAATGAATGCACATGATTTAGTGGGGCAAAATAAACATGAAATCAACTGAAACATGAAACTTTTTTTTTTTTTTTAAACTAAAAGGGGCAGAATACAATAAAACATGATTTAACACGTGGGAGGAGGGCGGGGATGACATGGGGTGCAGTAAGTGACGTGGGGGTGTCTCCTTGCTTGTCGCCACCAAGCCCTTCTTGCTTGGCTGACTCACGTGGTGGAGCTCTCTTTGCCGCACCAGTGTTGGTCCCTCTATGCGGCTCCGTAGTTTGGGAATGTGAAACTTTGCCCTGGACACCCAGCGCATCCAGGGCATTATTCAGAGGCCTGATGATTATCATTTATTTTTTAATGTTGGGCATCTGGGATTTCAAAGAGGGCCCTAACCTGAATGTAGAGATAGAGAGAGACCATAGGATTAAATACACACACTTTTTAATCCTATGATCTATTTGGCCTGTGCCCACAAGGTGAAATAGTAACCGACAGTGGGCTAAAGAAATGGAGGTAGAAAAACACTGTGACTTATAGTTATGTCCCCAACATGTAAATAAAAGAACGGTGTGTATGGCGACATTCTCAACCTCTTCCATGTCAGTGCGGGCAGCAATGCATTGTTGACACCTGACCAGTGAAGGGTTTAATTGAACGAAACAACGCCTCGACCCTCGCATCTCATTTGTACAGGGCAAGCCACAGCCAGTTGGCCTTCCTTATGCATTGCTGCCATAACTCAAGCAGCAATGGGCGTCCCCCCCTGCCACACATTCTCAGATCTGCTCTTTAACAGGAAGCCTCTTGTGCTTCAGCCAAAAACATAGGGCTTCTAGGCCAGGCCAGCTCTCTCACAGCTGCATGGCAGTCTGCCTATAGGAGCATTAACCCCTTCATTCTTTTGGGCACCATCTGATAATCACTGTTTGGTTGACATGTGCAAGTAGTACCTATCTACAACAGTGTCTTGGTAAGCAAGCATTTTATATTCAGGTCTCTCCTCTAAAAATTTAGCATGGTTCAGTATATTGTAATCCGTGCTTTTTTTGTAATATAACCCCCTTGTCCCGTGTCTATGGGAACTACGTGTGCTGCCGTTACCTGTGGCTCATAGAAGGCCTGAGTCTCCGCATCTAGGAGCCTGGCGTGAGCTCCCGTTCTCCTCGGTGCAGCGCCTCCACCTGGGAGGGATCCCAGCGCAGAGGGATAGCCCCTTTCAGGACCACTTACAGTGAAATGATACACACACCAGTATATAACAATTGGTTTACTGCCAATAGAATAACGATTTAACAGTACCATACAATATAACACACAATACAATAATAACAACACAGGGTGACTGTCCCCCAAAGTACCCAAGGTGCGTGGCACCAATACCCCTGGTATCCTCCCCCAATGAGTCAGTTCCACCCATGTGTAGGGAGTAGCGCTACCCCTGTGGACCGTTGGTGCACTTTACCTTCCTGGGCACTCCTGTACCCAGGTACCGCGGAAGGAGCCAAAAGTATGGTATCTGATACCACGACGTCTGCTGAATCCTCTCTCTCAAGTCCGCATAGGGATCCGCCACTGAGGGAGCTCCAGATGGAGGGTGTCCCCCAATGTCTATAGTTGCCTGTGGTCTGATCCCAAACCGCAGGCTGCAGCTCACCGCGTGGCGTTTCTTCGCTGGTGCTACACCTGACACTATAAGGCTAAAAGGTAGCATCCCTGTCTGGGGTCTTCCCTATAGCAGCCACAATCTAAAAGGGGACTTAGGACCAAGCTGGGACCTAAGGGACAAACCTAGTCCAGGGGAGCACTGCTCCCTGGACACTACCTCAACGGTTCTCCCCTTCTTCCAATTGCCAGTAACTTCAGCAACTCCAGTAACTGCCAAACTGTGTCAATTCTACCTGCATGTCCCTCAGGCTCCTGGGACATGTCCCTTGCGGAGCCTCTCCTAAGATGGCCGCCGCAACTCTGGTGACTGCGCACGTGCAAAGACTCAACTGCGCGAACCGGAGTTCCGCAGCTCCCTTACACCGCATCCGTCCCCCTCCCCGGCACTGGAGGTAAGAAGGGTCACGGGTATATTCTCCCCCTGGTGGAGAATCCGTCACCGCTTGGGAACATCGTATACACACAGAACTTGTATAATGAAAATGCAGAACAATTATACAACTTAACACAATACAATTTACTCTAAATCAAATGAAACATTTCGGTGAGCATGGTGATAACCAAAGCTAGCTTACTCCGAGACAGCTGCTGAGACTCAATGAGGGGTCCCTAATGAATCATATGCCACTCTAGTAGGAGGGCGTCTCATTCGTTTGCTTCTGCGAGTCTCTTTTTCAGCAACTCCTTGGGAGAGGCAATTGTGGGCTTGAGGCCCTGTCCCCCTCATAAGGGGTGAACCAGTCTCTACAAAGTCTCTTTGGGGCACAAAGCTCCGGCTTCTTGGGTCAACTGGTCGGCTTGTTGAAGCTACTGGTGAGGGTTCTTGCGGCACGGACCCATTACCCGTTGCTCCTTCGGTAGGTGCCCACCAGTCTCCATTTGAACTAGCAGAGGTTCCTTCCATAGGATCCTGATTTGGTTCGGTCACAGAATCTGGGTTCTCGGGGTAACCCCTCTGGTTCACTGACCGTTACTACTGTTTCTCGCTCGGGTCCCTTTCCCCCATTTGAGGAATAAGCAGCAAGTTTTTCGGTGCCAAACCTTTACCCTGCCATCCGCGTCTCGGATGCGGTAGACAGTGAGGCCTGGCATTTGGAACTCTACTTCAAAGGGCCCGTCTCTTCAGCGATCAGCTAGCTTGTGTTTACCGGGAATCCCTAGGTTTCGTACGAGAACGGCGTCTTCGGGTCGACGTTCCCGATAGCGGACCTTGTGGTAATACCTTCGCTTATTGCACGCATTCAGCGGGGCTGTGGCTTTTTCCGCCAACTGATATACGTGGTGCAGGCTGTCCTGAAGTCTCTTCACATACTTGGGGTACCCAATATGGCTCACTAAATATGTGCCTCTCGCCCGAACATCATAAAGTATGGTGTGGATTCATGCCGGGTGTAGTTGTAAGCATGCACTAGCGATTGAACGTGCTTGCTCCATTCGGCTTATAACTTTAGCCACCGGAGAACACATCCTGGTGTTCAATCAATTCTTTCCTGATCACCCTGGCAGTGGGCACCTTTTTGGGTTAATCCCTCAGTCTAGGTAGGACAGGAAATTGACTTTTGCAGGTAGGCCATAAAAGGCCCCTCCCTCTACCTGCACCTTTGTCTTTTTCCTGTCCTCACAGCTAGTAGTAGGGTTTTTTTGTTTTGTAAGTTGGTCTCACCTAAACTGCAACTAGTGCAGTGATCTAGGGACCTCAACCTCTCTGCCCTGACGCTCCGATCGACGCGCCCCGTGCCCGAGGGTGGCAAGACGGAGACCTCAGAAGTTGGGGGAACCCCCAGGAGCGGTGTACACGCAGGGGGGGTGAGCAGCAGGAGCTGCGTGAAGGCTCAGACTGACCACGATAGCGCCTGGAGCGCTGTGGTAGGAGGAATAAAATCAAATCCTATTCCCGTTAGGGAAACTAACTAGACTTTGTTGTGGCCCTTTCTAATGCGCTGGCCAACTAACCTGGTTCCCAGCACAAAACATATGAAACAGTAAAATAGGAAAGTCTTATCTGAATTGCAGGGATTCCTTCACAGGGTCTTGTGTCGCTCCTTCACTCCAGGAACGCCAGTTCTGGGGAGCAATCTTTATCCTGGGTGTGAATCCCAGCTGGACCCCACAGGCTTGCTTCAGTCCTAGGGTCCATAACAGCCAGACTCTCACCTGGCTGGGAGAAGTTTCACTTCCTCTCTCTCTCTCTCTCTGGAGGAAAGCAGTCACTTTCTCTGACGGCTTCCTGCCTTTTTATGCCTGTTTAATCAGGAGTTCATTGTCCACACCTCCCTGTTCAGGTATGAAATCAAACACCCGTGCAGTCTTGGAAGGTAGTTAACCTCTTCACTCCCTTACACTGATGAATGAATGCCTTTTCGCTGGTACATGTCCACTTGTCTCCGAAGGGTGTCTGTGGGGATGCGGCCTTCTGCCGAGGTTCCTCTGGGTAGATCTTCAGGAGCTGGAGGACCTTGGTTTTGCTGGAGTAGCCTTCTACGAAGCGGCGTTAGTATTCGCAGAATCCTATGCCATCACGTTGTCTGGTCTGGGCCAGTTCACCACAGCTTCAACCTTAGCAGGGTCGGTAGCCACTCCGTCTATGGACACTATATGACCCACGTAGGTGATTGACATGCAGCAGAACCGGCATTTGTCCAGGGACAACTTCAGGCCTTCTTTACCCAGTCTGTTCTTTACCTTCAGGAGGCGTTGCTCGTGCCCTTCTAGAGTCTTACCGAACACCATGATATCGTCCAGGCAGACTAGGCATTCCCGGGGATTCATATCCCTGATGGTGTTCTCCACTACACTTTGGAAGGTCGCGGGAGCACCACAAATGCCTTGGGGCATCCGGGTGAACTGATAGAACCTGAGGGGACAGACAAACGCCGTCTTCTCCTTGTCTTCGGAGCTCATAGGTACCTGATGGTTCCCAGATCTCAGGTCCAGCACGCTGAACTGGCTTCCTGACGGGGCACTAAGGATTTCTTCTATCCTCGGCAAAGTGTATTGATCCGGTACTGTACGATGGTTCAGAGTCCGGTAGTCTACGCACAGGAGGACTGACCCATTCTTCTTGCGTACTACCACGATCGGGGAGGCACCCTACGCGTTTCATGGATCCTTCCGCTTGCCTTACTCCCATGTGTGTATCAAACATTTGCATCTATGTGCACTCTCCTAACGAACCTGAGACCTCCCGTGACGTCATACCCGGATACAAGCCGCAGACACACCATCTACTCTCGCGAGAGAGGCTTGCAGACATCCGGGGGATCGGGAGTGACATACCAAGTAGAGGGAAGCCAGCCATAACGAGCACCAGCGAGCCGGAGGTTCAGCGCGCCCCAGCAGGTCTGGGAGGTGCAACGCCGGAGCCCCGAGAGTAGCTGTTTGCGGAAGGCGATTTCCTATTATGAGATTATCAATGCACATTTCCTACTTGGGTCCAGTAAGTAGGATTCCAACTGCTGTTTGACACCGTGTGGAGAGGAGCTGTTTTTAAATTGTCATTGTTCATTAAATGTACCTTTTTATTTTACTCACTATTTTGCACAAGTGTTTTCCGCTGGGGTCTAAGCATCCCCTTTCTCTTGCTAATCTGTCTGGTATACCAACAGTGTTGCACTACATTGTTTTTGTTTTTTCTTTCCACATATGCGGTACCCCCCAAATTGATCATCTTTGGAGTCATCGTGTGTTTGGACTTAACTCCTATTGCTATTTACCAAGGACTTTCTGATAGTATCGGACACTGATATTGTTTGTCTTATTAACACTTTATATTGTGTTAAAAAAAATTCCGCTTGCGCCATTTGGTAACATTGTCTGTATTGTAAAGGGGTGCACAAACTCTTCTCCCTGCGCCCCCCCCCCCCCTGCCTGCTCGGCTCCGGCGTCAAATGGGGTCATTTGATGTCCGTTTGTCATGGCGGCACATCGCTGGTAAAGTTACTGAGGCCTCACGTGATCCCCGGCATTTAATTTTCTAAAAATGTTTTATTTATTTTTAAATCAGTTTTGTTCCATGAGAAAATACTTGTAGCATTTATATATTATTTTAACTAAATATATTCTAATATAACAAGCATTTTTGTTTCTATAGCAACCATTTACAAAGTCACATCCCCTTCCTCTTCTGAGACAGGCTCTGCACACCCCTTTTGCCCTCTCTAGCAGTGCACCAATTGGATCTAGTGACTGCTTGGTCACATGATTTTCCACACAGAACTTTGCATCTTGGGTACTCTTCTGCAGCACCAACAGTGATTTAGTGAACCACTGAGCCGAATCTTTGCCGATTGATCGGCAACTTAGCTAATCACTTGTCATTCTGCAGATTTGTATTGATGCACATATTGAATGGAAAATAATAAATACATTTTTCTTAACGGCAGCTTGAACTGCTGCTGTAAACATCCCACAGCAATCACTGTAGGAGAATCTCTAGTACAGAGAGACGCCCATAAGTGCTGGAGAGATCAGTGGTGGTACTTCTCTCCGGCCAGGAATATACTGGACCGCTGCGGAGAGTAACCCTGCACAAGGACTTGCAAAACCCTACCCTAGCGCAAGGTAACCGACAACCCACTCTGTTTTCTACGTTTGTTGTTGGTAAGAGGCCTAGCCCCCCAACCCATAGATGGGGTGTAGTGAGCGTTCCCAACAGGAGCTAGGCTGTTTTGTTCGCTTGTAAACACTGTTTGGCTGATCATAGGCTGTTCACATGGTTAAAGTTGCTTCTAATAAAAGCCTACATTTGTTTTCCCAAAAGTCTCCTGTTTTAAACACCTCTGCACACATCTACAGAGGCAGACACCCCCGCCCCATTGAAACATCCTCTAATGCTGTCTCATAAGGGGAAAAATACATTCCTTCCTGACTCGCATTAATGGCACTTCTCACAGGGTTAACATGTTTTTCCTATGTTCACTTATTTGGTATATCCCTGTGCGGTCTAGGACATTTGGCTGGGACCAAAAGGCTGATGTGTTCCACCACAGGGAAAAAGTCCTTGCTACACTGCCTAGACCAGCCGCTCCGACACGCCATCTTTAAATGTCCCACGCGGAACTTTTAAACGTGCACTTCTCAGACCTGGTTTGTCGTAGCGAGTTGTCAGGCAGCGGTTTGGTCACGTCGAAACAACTCATTACGATCGCTGTATACCTTCCTAAAAAGATCTTGTTTACCTTTGCAGCTACTGCATTTGGGCACCATTACTTAGGCTGCGCTTAAAGTGCCCGCGATGTCGCAACAAAACAATGGACAAATTTGGAAGCCAGGGAAATTTGATTTTTCAGAGACTGTCGCCACATGTGACTCTCTGAACCAATCAATGACCCCGTTGCTGAAAGTTAAATTATAACTTTCGCCGGTGACATCGGTCGCGTCGCCAGCGCTATAAGCGCGGCCTAAGCCTGCTGTATGCAAGCACTCCTAAATCTTTCTCCATCAAGGATTATCCTAATTTATCCCCATTTAATTTGTAAATTGCCTGTTTGTTCTTCCTTCCCAAAGGCATAACCGTACATATATCTGTATTAAACCTCATCTGCCATTTACCTGCCCACGTTTCCAGTCTCTCCAAGTCCTTCTGGAGAGAAATTACATCCTGCTTTGATTCTACTACTTTAGACTTTGCTCTCTCTGCCAACCTCAAGGTCATTAATAAATAAGTTAAAAAGCAGGGGTCCCAGTACCGATCCTTAAGGTACTCCACTCACAACTTTAGCCCAACCTGAAAAAGTTAAATTTATGACAACCCTTTGTTGTCTATCCTTCAATCCAGATGCAAATATTTTTGCCAAGTCCAAATTTGCTTTATTTTGTACACCAACCTCTTGTGTGGAACCGTATTAAAAAGCCTTTGCAAAATCGAAGTAGACCACATCAACGGCATTACCCCGGTCTAAATTCCTACTTGCCTCCTCAAAGAATCTATTAAGATTAGTTTGGCACAACCTATCCTTCATTAATTCTTGCTGACTATTACTAATTTTGTTATCTATGAGGTGTTCCTGAATAGTTTTCCGTACTATACCTTCAAGTAGCTTCCCCACTGTTGGTGTCAGGCTTACAGGTCTGTAATTCCCTGGTTTTGATCTAGCTCCCTTTTTTAAATATAGGCAACACGTCTGCTTTATGCCAATCTTATGGCACTGCGCCTGTGGAAATTGAGTCTTTGAATATTAAATGTAATGGCTTGACTTTTACTGAACACGGAACCCTTGGGTGCATGCCATCTGGGCCAGGTGCTCTACTGTATTTACTTTTATTTTATCAAGCCTAGGCATTTCCTCCGTTAACTAATTGTTCGTTTATATAGAGGCTGTGGTTTCCCCCTGTTGCAATATTTTTGCAATTGACTCCTCCATGGTAAATTTTGTACAGAGACTAATAATAATGTATTTAATACCTCTGCCTTCTCTAGAATCTGTCTGCCCATCTTGTACGGAAAGGGTCCTATATTCTGCTATATTCTAATCTGTTTTGCTTAGTTATGAAGGTACTTGACAAACTTTATAGGGCTGATCTATTTTTATTTATTTTTTTACTAATTTGATTGCCCTTTTGCAATTTGTTACATTCCTTATCATTCTGATACAATGCATTCGTCCCTTCTGACTTTTAAGAATCTAAACGCCTGCCTCTTTTCCATTTCACTTGTTAATGTGGTTAAATTTGTTTAGACTTGTTTCTTTAATAGTTATTACCCAAGAGTATACACTGATAAGTGGGTTTTTCTAACAATGTTTTAAAGACTGCCCATTTATCTTCCATATTTTCCCTGCATAAACATCATCCCAATTTATTCCTTGTAGATTACTCGTTGGGGCAGGCCTCAGTCGCCCCCACTCCCGCGCATCCCATCACTCCCCCTAAACCGCACTTCACGGCTTTTATCTGTGCACGTGCCGCCGGACGCTCCGGCACTCGTGCAGCCGTGACCACTGGACCGAAACCTTAGATTGTAATCTCTCTGGGGCAGGAATTTCCCTTCCTACTGTCTGATTTTGTTTGGTGCACTTATTGTATTGTAATTCCCTGTATTGTCTCTCTAGTAAAGCGCAGAGTAGGTACACTGTGCGCTATATAAATATTTTTACATTTATTTGCCGTATAAGCTGACCGGTCAGTCATCACTTTGCCACTTGGTCTGGTGGGAGGAGCATGGCACAGGGACTGTCCCTGCAATTAATGTGTGGGGGTGGGGTAGGGAGGCAAAGTGCTCCAGGTGTGTAGTGTGGTTGGGGGCATTTTGTGCGAGTGTGTGTGACTGCCAACCTCCCTTTCCTCCCCCCCTACCCCCCTTTAACAAACTGACCCTTACATTCTGGCTGGCACTTATATTTTTTTAGATATTGTCCACTAATTTAGAAGTTTGATCTTGTTTGACCATTGAGTGTGTAGCATTCTGCACTTAACTGGGTTTAAAGGGACAAGTAGGTCCCAGCCCAGTTATAAGGTGAAAGTCTGTTTCCCTCTGCACATGACGGGTGCAATACTGGGTGGTGACCTTTTCTTATCTCCAATGTGATGAGGCTGCTTTTTGTTTTCATGATGGAGCCATCAGAATAGGCCATGCTGTGTCAAATGGGGGTTTATCTCTGGAAAGCAGTCTCCAGCTCTCCTTTATCTTGTGCGGGGATATGATAGTTGAAAAATTGCCTAGAGGAAGGTTTGAAAAAAATTATAATAAAGTAGCTGTTGGATTAATACAAACTGTAATGCTGAGGGGGAACAAATCCAAAGCAGTACAAGCAAAGAAATGACCAGGCGTGCCTCCTTCACAGATCTTCCCAGGTAGCACAGGTGCATGAGGGGGGCAGTCACAGAGCAACACTGGATACCAGAGAGGGGGCGGGCACAGAGCAGCGCACACAGAGAACTCGCCTCCTTTTAGAAAGCCTGTCCATTAGCATCCTTCCTCTACTTGCTTTTACCACAACACCTGTTATCCGGTGCCAAGGCAAAAGAGGCACCTTGAGGCAGTTGCTGAACCCACAAGTACATCCAAAGAATGTCAACCACACCAGTCTGTACCTTGCAATTCCATTGTTTCCTTCAAAATGTAACCTCTTATCAGCAGGACCTACTGATCTATAGTATCAGAATGTGTTAACCTCTTTAATATTTTTTGTATTATAGCTTGATATTTTCACAGCACTGTCTTTCTTCACTTCTCCACTGTTCTGTGGAATTTGCTCACTACTTGTGGAAAAAAAGTAATAATTTTCAGCGTAGGATAATAAGGTTTAAACATCTTTGCTACACGGGTGACCTGCAACACGCTAATAAGCACATCAGTTAGTTGGAGGACACAAGCAGTGCAGAGAGAGATATATTCACTCCTGTAACTCCTCTAACAATTCTTTCCCCAGGTTGATGGATGTT